>NW_026596109.1:1075872-1080273 GCF_907164565.1 Psammomys obesus
AGAAAGAAAGAAAGAAAGAAAGAAAGAAAGAAAGAAAGAAAGAAAGAGAGAGAGAGTCTTGCAAAAAGCTGAGAGAAAGGTTCAGCTTGTCGTGCTAGGAAAAGGAGGTCCAGCTGAATGTGCATGTGGAAATCACATAACATTTTGTTTCTGAAAGATTTCATTCATTCACCAATCACGTAACACAGCCAGGCATTTTGTGTATCTCCTTTGTGTCTGGCTTGGCATATAATAGATATGGAAGGATTCTGCTTGACCAGAGGTTCACATTTATATAATCACAGAGCTACAAATCAAAAGCATACTGATGGAGGTTAAATCTGAAGAGTGGTGATGGTAGAAAGAAGGCTTAGGAACCACATGGATTAGTGCTGGGACTGGGCTTGCATCAATGTGCATATTAAACTGACAGGTATGCACGTGACTAAGGAAATGACTAATCTTTTAAGGGTGGCCATCTTTAAATCAGCTATTTCTAACTCAGGATATAAAATATGCAGCCTTCAATCCAACATCACTGGACATAGTGACAGAGTCAAAGGCTGATTTTCCCTGTGAACATCTCACAGTTAATGCAATGTGATATATCTATTCTTCTTTATGAATATCCTCTTTCCTCATCTTTCCTTTTGTCTGTGTGCTCATGCGTGGCTTCTGTTACATGGCTTCTGCTTAAAAACATTACTGTACTTATTCTTTCAAAACCACAGGTGCTCCTTCATTGTGGGGCAGACTGTCACGCACCCCACACTTGACCCACGTGTGCTACGCTGATGACTTGAGAATCTCCCTGCCTGGTCCTGACTGTCTGTGGTCTTAATACTATTCTAGCTAGGTCCCCTGCTGAGCCCAGGGGCTCAGATCCCCTCCCGAGCCTTTTCCTCATCCCTGATCTAATCCATCACCTGCAGCCCAGATGGAGAGACCACAAATCTCCAGGAATGCATCTCTAGTTGAGGACACGTGGTTGCCCCAAGGCTCACCATCCATTCACAGACCTGCAATCTGGCAGCCTTAGAGAGAACACACGTCCTTTGGACCAAAGATGGAAGAGCTTTTTATTATAGTCTGTAAACAGAGGGATTCTCTAGGACCAAAATCACTTCAAAATAAATGATAACTCAAAAGGCCTGCTAGAGTTGTCCTCAGTCTTTCCCATCCCCAACACACTTGTTGAATAAAATCACCCTCGCTTTTAAAACTTCAATAGTTATCTTCCCGATGTGCTATCTCCTTTTACCTCATATTGTTTCACATGCTAATTATTTATGAGATCCACATTCCTCAGTTCTTCCCGTCCTTCCCTCAGCATTCACAGTCATGGTAACACTTAACTTTCCTTACCCCCAAAAAAATGTTTAAATAGGATCGTTAAAGTAATCAAACAAAAGATATTAAAGTCTGAAGTTATCAGAAAACTTTAGTTCTTGCTTGGAAAATAAAAGCTCTGTATATGAAACCCCTTTGACAGACTATGCCACATGTGACATTGGAAATGGGTAAGGACATTCACACATGCTGAACTAGACTGGTATGACCGCTGTGAGCTTACAATCCACATTTGCCAAATAAACATGAAAAATGACCAGAAAATGATAGAATAACTGTTCTTTGAACCTCTGCAGTTCACCAGGAGCTATGCTATAGACAGCTCTGTTTTTCAAAGTTTCATAATACTTGAATTTTAAAGAAAATAAAATATACATAGTGTGTGTGTGTGTGTGTGAGAGAGAGAGAGAGAGATGCGTGTGAATACATATGTATAGGAACACATGCCACAGAAACCCTGTGGAAGGCATAGGGCAACCACATATGTCCGTCTTCACCTTCCATCCACCTTGTTTGAGAGAAGGTCGCTTTGCTGTTTGATGCTGTACACGTCTGGCTAGCTGACTCATGAGTTTCTAGGATTCTCCTGTCACCTCCCATCTCACCACTAGAGCACTGGAATTACACACACACACACACACCCCACGCACACACACATACTACTGTGCTGGTTTTGCATGGGCTCTGGGAATTTGCATTCTAATGCTTGTGCCTGCATGGCAAGCACCTCCAGTGCCTCCAGCTCCAAAGGCAGCTTTTTCTTTGTCATGTAATTCTGTGTCTTTGGACACTGGAAGAAGTTGTATAGTGTAAGCTCACTTCCATGGTACAGAACACAAGATGTACGGAGTAACTACATAGTTTAATAATTCAAACAGCTCCAGTTGGAAAGTGAACATTGTATTATAAATAATTATGTTCGCTTATGGAAGTAGAGCATTATAGCTAATCAACGTAAAGTCATCCTCATCTTTATCAAAGCCTTTTCTGTCTTTTCCACCAGCTGTCAGGAATATGTGGAAAGAGAGAGAAACTAAAAAAGCCAGCCTTCAAATGAATATGAAGTGCTGAACATTGACCGTGGCCATGGCTGTGCTGTGTCATGAAGGATCTGATACACAAGGATATGAAAACATAAGCAAGCCAGTGTTCATAAGAAAACTTAGGATGCTAAGCTTAGTGACAGCACACAAGTGAGCAGTGACAGGAGCTGCCTGAAGGGCGTGTGAGCACACACCAGTCATGGCTCCCGGCAGCACTGACCTCTGAGCATGAAAATCATCACGCACAGACTAAGAAGCCGTGAGTTAAAAAGGGTTTTTAATTCTAGGATATAGTGTCCTCCATTATAATAGAGCACCCAGCTAGGAAAGGGCCATCTACTTTTCATCAAGTACGGAAGGTGCCAGAATTTGGGCATCATTTATCCAGAAACATAGAGAGCAAGGGTCACGGCAAATGTGAGAGCATTTTCATTTTACTGGTTTTGTTGAATAGTCTCTTGAAATTTTGATGGTGATAATATATAAAGCCCCACTTGGAGGGCAGGTGACTAAAAGCATTCTAAATTATAAAATTATAAATTATAAATGGAAACAATATATCATCAGTTCACTGGACTTCTACTCAGATTGCAAACACATAAGAGGAATACATTTTTATTATTTAAATTGCCTTCAAAAACTTACTTGACAAAGAATATAATAGCGTGACTGTCAGACCCCAGGCTCATTGATGAGGAATATTTTTTATGTTATTCGATGTCTCTCACGGACTATTTAAGAAAAAACAGCACTGTAAGAAGTAGAACAATAGCTTTATATAACATTTGAGAAATAAAGAATGAGAAAACTGAATTCTAGAAGCATAGGCTCCTCTTCAGAACCAGACATGACAGAGATTTAAGGCTTATTTTTAGTATGCACATAGGGTAGGGTTTAGTCAAAGGAAATTTCTATAACCTAAAGAACTTAAGTGTTTTATGTCAATCATACAGACATTCCTATCTTAATTCCACTTCTTCTAACTCTGGGAATGCAAATAATTTAATAATTATATATATAATTATATATAGTATATATAATTATATACTATATATCTAGTATATATACTAGATATATAGTAAACTGCCAAGCCCCTTACCTAGTGTTCAGCAGGTTCCCAGTAAGCTGGTTACCATTTCATCTCTAGTTGTCACATTTCTAACCTATTTATTGTCAATTCAATATAATCACTCTCTTCCATTCATAGAACAGAGATTTTTCTTTTGTAATAATAATAACCTGATCATTTGCTAGAATTAGAGTTCCAGCAAAATTGCAATGAATTCCAGGAGTCTGCATTTCAACACAGCCTTCCTTTCACTCTTCCCTGTGACTGGTCTAGAGACCACATTTGGAAAACTCCGAATGGAGAAACTGTATTAATGCACTATCTCTCTTTAACTCCTAAATTTTTCTGAGAATCAGAAAATCCTAAATTTTTCTTCAGAATCAATCAAGGAAGAAAGAAACTATTAACTTAGGAGTCCTTTACCTCAAAAGAAAGTAACTTGTTGAGAGTTGTGTGGCATGTATACTCAAAACACTGGCCATGCTGATGTCTACCTAGAATTAGAAGCTACTACTTTATCCTGCAACGCTGTCATTCCATTCATCCTGACTTCAGTGTCCGGTTTGCATTAAATCACTCAAAGCTATCCTATCCACAGGCTGTGGGTACTGTTTTCCTTCAAGAATGGAAGAATTTTGCTATGCAGCACACCAACTCCAGGCTTTCAGTGCCTAAGGCATTCCTCACTGGTGTCTACCACAACTCCACTCTCCACAGTCAGCCTTCATTGTTGTTGTTTGTATAAAAAGACAGTAGGCAGACGACAGCAAAGTTTTTATCTGTAAATGTGTTCATCCCATCTCAGGGAAATGAATGTCTTTAAAAAGGCACCAGAGGACTCAAAGATTCCTGGGCTTTTAGGGAGGGTAAAGAAAAGTTATTGGGATCTTTCTTTTTCTTTCTTTCTTTCTTCCTTTCTTTCTTTCTTTCTTTCTTTCTTTCTTTCTTTCTTTCTTTCTT
>NW_026596109.1:1080283-1272840 GCF_907164565.1 Psammomys obesus
TTTCTTTCTTTCTTTCTTTCTTTCTTTCTTTCTTTCTTTCTTTCTTTTTCTTTTCTTTCTTTTTCTTTCTTTCTTTCTTAATGCCAATCTGTTTTTTACATTTTTATTACTTATTCTTTTGTCACATATTACATCCCAACTGCAGTTTCTTCTCTCTCCTGCCCCAGTCACACCCCTAAACCTCCCCTTTCCCACAGAGCCACACCATCGCCCTTACAAAAGAGCGGGCCTTCCACAGGCATTAACCAAATAAGGCATAATAAGTTACAATAAGGCAGGCACTTATTAGCACATCAAGGCTGGATGAGGCATCCGAAAAGGAACAAAAGGGTCCCTAAGAGTCAGTGACAGCCCTTTTTCTTGCTGTTAGGAATCTCACAAGAACACTGAGCTACAGAATCATAACATATATACAAAAGTCCTAGGTCAGACCCATATAGCCTCTCTGGTCACTCTGAGTCCACTTGTGTCCCCGTGAGTTGATTCCTTGGGCTATGTTCTTGTGATGTACTTGAAATCTGTGGTTTCTCCAGTCTGGGCTTTTTGGATTATAATCCAAAAATTATAAAGAATTCGAGAAACTAGACATCAACAAACCAAATAATCCAATTAACAAATGGGGCACAGGTCTAAACAGAGAATTCTCAACAGAGAAATTTCAAATGGCTGAGAAACACTTAAAGAAATGTTCAGACCTGCCTGGCTAGAAGGTGGCCCTCACCCCCTTTAGGAGTCCCATCAGGAGGCACCCATATTCTCCCAGGAACCTGCCTATCTTGTCGCAGGCCTCCAAGTTGACAAAGAGATGTCCTTTCCTCACCCCGTTTTCTCTTCTTGTTCCCAGCCCTCTCATCCAACCCCAGTTCTCCCCACATCTGATCCCCCCCTTGTTTCCCTCCCCATTCCATCTCCTGTTCAGTTCCCTTTCTTCATTCACTTCTGCTATCTATTCTACTTCGCCTTGGGTACAAAATTCCAGCACACACACACACCCCTTGGGCCCTCCTTGTTACTTAGCTTCTTTGGGTCTGTGGATTGTAGGATGATTATCCTGTACTATAGGTCTAATATCCACTTGGAAGGAGGGTAACAACAATCCACCATCAAAACCTGTGATCCAAAAATTACCCTGCCTACAAGAAGTGCAGGGATAAAGAGGGAACAAAGACTGAGGGAAAGTCCAACCAATAATTGGCCCAAACTGAGACCCAGCCCACTGCAGAGAGCTAGCTCCTGACACTATTAATGATACTCTGCTATGCTTTCAGACAGGAGCTTAACTTGACCGTCTTCTGGGAGGCTCCAGCCAGTAGCAATTTGAGACAGATGCTGAGACTTGCAGCCAAGCATGGGGTGGAGCTCTGGGGTTTCTGTGGAAGTGTTGGGGGAAAGATGGAAGAACATGGAAGGGACAGGAACCTCACAAAAAAACCAACAGAGACAACTAACCCAGTCCCATGGGGACTTCCAGAGACTGAGGCATAAACTAAGGAACATGCATGATCTGGACCTAGGGCCCCTGCACATATGCTGCAGAGGGGCGACCTGGTCTTCATATGGGGCACTGGCCAAGTAGAGGAGGTGTGCTTTTTCTAACATGGACTCTATTGCCTGCTTTTGGATCACTTTCCCCTGGCAGTGCTACCTTGCCTGGACTCAGGGGATGAAGATATGCTCAGTCCTGATGTGATTTGTAAACCAACTTGTTAAAGGAGGTCACCTATTTAGTGACATTTCTGCCTTTACAGCACATTCCTGCTTAATTCACCAGATTCTTCCGTGCAGAATGAGGACCATTTGCAAGAATGAGTACACTTTATTTTTTAGCTATCATGGCATGTTTGGTGGTTTTCCATGAAAATTTACTAATCTAAAGAATCTTCACCTTCAAGAGGCTCTATTGCTAAAAGGCCCTCCAACTGGAAAGTCTTGAGAGTTATTTCATTTTTAGGAATACCTCAGGAAAATCATTACAAGTCATTAAAATTTGCTGCATATAATAGGAATGATAATAAATCAGTATTTGTCCCACTCCCTTATAAATTCCATCACCCAGGAAATCACAGTCTCTGACACACATTCACTATTTACAAGTAAGAAAAATCAAGCCAGGAAAGATGGAATTTACTGAGACAAACTTAGCTTTTGTTAGCTGGAAATCAGCTTGCCAGAGTCTTTGGCAAGACCAGCCAAGGCTGGAGAGGGAAAAAAAATAGTATTTTCTGAATTATCATAGCTCCGTTTTCACATGCTAAAATCCAGGCTATGTTAAGCCACAGAAAATACTATTGATCATTTTTAAGGTCAAAACCTCTCATTGATTGCTTTTTATGACAGGTACTAATATAAGTGTTTTATATTCATTAATTCCTTTCAACCTTATAAAAGTTTCCACCTTGTAATTCAAGCCTCCAGAATACAAACCTGTTTGGATACAGTAAGAAGAAATATATCGTAAGTAAACAACTAACCTAACCCTGTAAAATATAGGCCATCACCAAAGTTTTCAGACAAGGAGATGAAGACACAGGCAACTATTTTCTTCAAGATTTTACAGTCCATAGTGAGGAGAAAGATTCAAGCCAAGACAACTGATTCTCAAAAACTCAAGTTATGGAGCCAAACAATTTCAGGTTCTCAGACTTTAGCTCTTTGCATAATGTATTCAACTGTCAGCCAAATAGAAACAAACTCAGATCTACAGACAAACGTACACAATGTGTATACATTATTAATGTCCATGAAATTTCTACAGATTTTCTTTTAGTCCATCCTAAAAATACAAGCAAAATCAAAACTTTGCAACATGCTTTGAAAGATGTGAGATATACCCATGCGGTGTGCTGTGAAAAATAATAATGATTAACGTTTATCACAATGTTTCCTGGGGCCAACCTCATAGCTCTAGAGATATCTTCCTTCTGGTGACGATCGCCAGCTGCTTCCTGCCTGGATTTTGAATGCTGGGAAGCTTCTTTTAATGTCTAACTAGAGTGTCCTACCAGTGCCTTCTCAAGCACCATCCTGTCTCCTCATCACCAGTTGGTGACATAAGAAAGAGAAGGGCTGCTTTGTGTTACAAATTTTATGCCCCAGATACTAACCTATTCAATTGGCGCAGGTAGCTAATGCTTATTCAGCACCTACTACATATCACACACCATCCCAAATGCCTACAATATCCCTTCAAGTGAGCAAGACTGAGATGCCCTCTTGCTTCAGTTAATGGAGTGATGCATTACTTCATTCAGTCTTAGAAACAACTCCCGATACAGCTAATAGCAGCCCCATGTCCCAAATGAAGAGTGGGCTAAACCAAGTGGAATCATTGGTTGATTTTGCACAATTGCATGGTGATGTGATGTTGAATTCAAATGCACACCTGATTTCATAGCTCATCCGAGCTTCCTCCTTTTGTTAAAGCTTTTCTTGCTTTATCTGCTCTTACCAAAAATTGTAACAGTTCTGCCATTTCCAAAGTCAAAGAAAGAGCTATTCGGAGCATGCAGCAAGAACTAAACATAAATCATGGGACCACAAAAAAGAAATTTGGCCTCATGGTATAGAATATAATTTTCCAGGCCCTATCCACTTCAGTTCTTAGGCCTTGGAAGCAGCCCTTATGCTCAATCCCCCCAACCTGACCACTTAACCAAGAGCAAGGAAGATGCATTAAGCAGAGAAAGAGTTCCCCAAAACAAGGTCAGTGGGAAAATGACTGTTTCCAATAAAGAATTTGCAGAATGCTTGTCATTTTTTGTTTTTAACAAGCTTTTGTTACTGTTTTACTTTGGAGTTAGCATTTCAATATGTAGTTCAAGCTAGCCTCAACTATCAGTAACACACACACACACACACACACACACACACGCTTCTCTAAAAAATGAGGGTGAAAGTTGTATAGATATCAACTTACCAGTAGATATTACCATGTAAGCTATTACAGGCTTTCAATTTTAATTAAGATATTAATACTTTATAAAGTCTTTTCAGGATATGAACTCCATTTCTAAGAAAGCTATGTGTTACATACGTAATGTCTACCGTGGTTCAGAAAGATAATCAGAACACTTTAACTTAAAGGTTTACAGAGAACACTTCATTGCATTGCATTGCTCCCATTGCCTTAAGCTGATCATAGCTTTACTCTGCTGTCTTCATAGTTACCATTTATTGGTATTAATAGTTTACCATTTGTTTAATTTATCATTGTTTTATTTCTCATGTGAGATTTAATAATGTGTAGGTGCACGTTCTGATTCTAGTGGTCTTCACTAGACTGTGACATGTATTTAGACGTGAATCACCTGTACTTCCTTGATTAAGTGAATATATACACAATCATATCTTTTAAAATGTATTTCAACATTTTATTGGTATTTCCTGTGAATGTGAGCCATTCAAATTTGATATAATGGGATCTACTGAGTACAGTTATGCAAGCATTAACTGAACCAGCCACCTCAGTCCTATATTCCCTAGACAATGTTTAATAAAATAACTGATTACTGGAGACTGAAAAACAGAAAAGAGATTCTGAAAAGAAGAGAAGATCTCAGTAAGCATCATTGTTATTGTTTTACCAGATGTAACCCCAAGAATAGGTCACAGTTGATGCAACCAAATAACCAAGATTCCTATAGATATCCTACAATCTTTCTGTCCTGAAAAAAAAAAAAAACTAGAGAAATAGAGATCATTGTAACCATTTCTACTATGTGGACAAGTCTCAAAAGGAAATACTAAGCAGCAATTGTGGGAATCTGCAGTTTCTACATAAACTCTATCCAAATCCTGGACTGACAACTGTATCATGTACAGAGCAGGCAAATCATTAACTGGCAAGAACAAGAGAACTACACAAAAACTTGCAGAGCTTCAAATGAAGTTGAAATAATTTCAGATCAACAGAAACAATGTATTTCCTAACATATATAAAATCCTGAGTCTACACAATTTAATAACAATGTCCAATTCATTGGACATTGACACAATTCATAATCATGTGACACAAAAGGAAATGTGAAAAAGTGAGCCATTCCCAAAAGACAAGATAATCAAGATTAACCAATCCTAAATGGCTCAGAACTTAGAATTAGCAACCCCTAACAAGTAAGCTTCCTTTGGGAATGGATTAAGACTATTAGAGACTTCTACTCCTGTTTAAAATGTCAAGACTAGGTTAACATGGAGTACCTAGTAACCCCCCCCCAAAAAAAACATTATAAGCAACCCCTATACATAAGGCCCAGAAAAATCACAGAAGAGAGGGTGGGAAAACTGTAAGAACCAGGGAACCAGTAGTCTTGCTTTTAAATAATGTCTTCTAGGTGTAATAGGAAAGCTGCTCCCATCAAATCTCAACAATATGGTTGCCTAAATAAGACTTTAATAATGGCAACACAAGTTAGTATATCAACATAGCCTGATTTTTTTTTCATTTAAGAATCAATTTAAGCTCATCACTTGGTGTTCTAGCTACGTTTGTTTGAACTTTTTAATTTATATAAATGTTATTTTTAATTAAAATTTTATTTTTATATTAACTACAGTTTATTCACTTTGTGTCCCAGCTATATACCCCTCCCTCAATACCTCCCAATCCCACCCTCACTCCCTCATCTCCTCCCATGCCCCTCTCCAAGTTCACCTATATGGGAGGTCCTCCTCCCCTTCCATCTGACCCTAGCTTATCAGGTCTCCTCAGGACTGGATGCATTGTCCTCTTCTGTGGCCTGGCAATGCTGCTTCCCCCTGTTCCCCTTACAAGGGTACCCACTTGGATACTGAGCTGCCATGGGCTACATCTGAGCATGCTTTCTAGGTTATCTCCATGAAAGGTCCTTGGTTGGAGTGTCAGTCTCAGAAAAGACCCCTGTGCCCAGATAGTTTGGTTCTGTTGCTCTCCTTGTGGACCTTCCTGTACTCTCCAGGTATTACTATCTCCCTTCTTTCCTAAGATTCCCTGCAATCTGCCCAGAGTTTGGTTATGAGTCTCAGCATCTGCTTTGATACACTGCTGGTTGGAGTCTTTCAGAGGCCCTCTGTGGTAGGCTCCTGTCCTGTTTCTTATTTTCTCCTTCTTCCAATGTTCATCCCATTTGCCTTTTTGAGTGAGAATTGATCATCTTACCAGGGTCCTCCTTTTACCTCAGCTTCTCTAGGTGTACAGATTCTCTAGTGTGTTTATACTATTATATGTCTAGTATCCACTTATAAGTGAGTATATACCATGTGTGTCTTTCTGTTTCTGGGATACCTCACTCAGGATGATCTTTTCTAGATATATTTTTATTTAATTGAGAATATTTACTCTGAAGAAGACATGAAAAAAAGCAGAGATAATATCAGATTGTCTATATTACATGGAATTAGACTTGCAGGAAGGAAGAAAGAAACAGAAAAATTATATGAAAGAAAACTGGTGGGAGTTTCGCCTTATTTCCTGAAAGATACAAATTTATATATTTGAAAAAGTTCAGTGAACTTAACCCACAAAGATTATGAAGAAACTCTTGCCTCAATGTCTTAAAAACTACCAAAAACTAAAGACCCTGAGCAGAAGCCAGAAGAAAAGGACACATCAAAGACTCATACCATTACTTACCTGTCAACAGAACTCCTAAAGACCAGAAGCCAGTGGAGGAGTTTCTTTTTCACCCTGAAAGAAAATGATTATGAGTCCATGACTGTGACCTTGCAAAATTACTTCTTTAAAAATAAAAGTGAAAAGACTTCTTTAGAGACAATAAGCTAAGAACTTTTCACTTTATAAAAAAAAATATCTCAAATGAAAAGGTTTCTAAATACCATGGAGTAAGAGCCTGAAAATGTGGGTTACAGAGAGTTAAAATCACACACTGCTCCCTCAGAGAACTCATCTGTAACTCCAGTTCCAGGAAACCTTATGATCCCTTGGTGCCTCTGGTAGCCATCAGGTCTGCTGATGGTACACGCAGATACATGCAGCTAAGCATACATACGCATAAAGCAAAAATAAATAAATAAATAAATAAATAAATAAATAAATAAATAAATAAATAAATAAATAAATAAATAAGTGAGTGAGTCTGTTTAAAAATATGAGAAAATTCAGATCTTCAGAGAAAAAATATTCACCAGAAGTGATAAATTCCTGGATAAATATAAAAGATGCGGCATAGTATTGATTTTGTCATCAATCTCATGTAAAGCAAAAATTCATGATATTATTTATAGAGCCTATAAGACACATATGAAAACTACAGCAATATCATTGAGATAGACTTATGTAGTTGTAAGTCTTTACATTTGGCATAAAGTGGTAAATATTTTAGTAGCAAATTTTAAAATATATACTGTAATCTCCATAGCAATCCACTAAAAAGATAATACTAGTTTAGTCAAAGTAAATAATAATTTTAATGCATAAAGGGACCATGCAATAACCTTGGAATATTATGAAAAAACAAAATCTATAAATTATAGGGTTATAATAAGAATCTCACACAAAGGCTATAAAATATTTTTAACAAAATCATTGAAGAAAATTCCTCAAATTTAGGGAAAGAGAAGCCTACCAGATATAATTGGCACACAAAACACTAAACAGCACCAGTTATAGTAATGAATGTGCAGAAAATATATGCTAAGAAATTATGTTGAAATCTGTAAAAACAAGCAAACAAAAACAATGGCCTTGTCACATATCAAGACAAGTCCATCAGAGTGACTGCTAAGTTTTCAATCCACATCAGAAAAGAGAGAAGGGTTTGGACTTATGTCTCTTAAACTGAAAGTTCACAGCTTCCAACCCAGTCAAACATACACAGAAAAACTATTTATATTATTGAAGTTGAAAATTTTTTCCTGTGATAAAAACAAGAATATGTGACCACAAAGCCATCTCTGCAGAAGAAACTGGAAGGTACTTCATTGTGAAGAGAAATATAAGCACAGTTCAGACTACAAGAAGAAAAAAAATAATAATCAATGATTCTAAGACGTCCATTAAGCAAAAGAAGATTAAGAAATTACTAGATAGTATAAAATCAACAAAATGACAAGGAGCTATAATACTTTTCAATAATAGCCCTGAATATTAGTGGTGTCAATCTCCCCATCAAACAACATAGTCTAGCAAACTGAATTAGAGAACAGAAACTCCATTTTTGTTGCGTAAGGTAAAAGTTTGTAAAACAGTATTCCAAGCAAATGGAACCAGAAAGCAAGTATTTCTATTCTAATATCCAGATTTTAAAAAAAATTAACTTCAAACTAAACCCTTTCAGAAAAAAGTAAAGGATGTTAATTTACACTGATCACAAAAATAATCCATCAAGAGAAAATTACATGTAAACATATATTCATGAAACATAGGCTCATCCAATTTCATAAAGCAAACACTACTCAATTTAAAATCACACATTAACCCCAACACAGCAAAAGTGAGTGACTTTGTTATCCTACCTTCACCATTAGGCAGATCAAACACACACACACACACACACACACACACACACACACACACACACACATCCAATAAACACTAGACTCAAATGACACCATATATCATTTTGACTAAACAGATATCTACAGATCATTCTATCAAACATCAAAGGAATACACACTGTACTATAGAGCCTTCTCGAAAACAGATCACATATTAGGACACAAAGAAATTCTCAGCAATATAAGAATATTGAAAGAGCATCCTGTATTTTACAATGGTATAAAGCTAGAAGTTAATAGAAATAAAAACTACAGAAAATATAGACTCACAGAGATCACTATTAAATAATGAACTGTGAGAATATAGAGGGTTATGATGGATTATTTGAATTAGGTAAAAGTCAAAGCACAATACATCCAAGTCTGTGGGATAAAATGAAGGCAGACTTGAGAGGGACGTTCATAACTCTAAGTGTTTACACTAGAAAATCAAAGAGATCTCGAGTACAAAACCTGATGGTGATCCTTAAGGCATTAGAAACACAAGAATAAGCCAATCTCCAAAGCAATAGATAGATGCAGAGAAATAATGAAGGTGATGGTAGAAACTAAGAAAATGTAAATGAAAACTAATTTAAGCAACAAGAAAAGAATCAATGGAAACAAAAGGCTGGTTATTTAAAACTATAAAGAAAAGTAACAAATTAACCAAAAGAAACGATAAAATTAAATTGATACAATCATATGTGAAAAGGGAGACACTATAATAGACTGGAAAAATTCAGAGAATTACTCTAAAAGTGATATTCTGCTAAACTGGATGTGACTGGCAAGTCCCTCTTTATTGTATTTTCTTTTGGCCCAAACCCAGGAGTTGCACAGCTGAGGCATATAGAGGCTCTAATCCATTTTTTTAAGATACTTTAGATTAATTTCTAGAATGGCTGTATTACTTTATACTTCCACCAAAAGTACATAAGGTTTCCTTTCCCCACATTTATACTAGCATTTGTTATTAGTCGTATTCCTTGTGATAGACATTCTGACAAGGGCGAAATGAAACTTTAAGTCCTGTTAACCTCCATTTCCCTGATGGCTGAGGGGTTTGAACTGTTTGAAGTGGTTTGAGGCCATTTATATTTCTTCTTCTAAAAGACTTTCTGTTCAGTTCTATGCCTCTCCTTTTTTTTTCCAGTTTTTCAAGACAGCATTTCTCTGTATGCCTTTGGCTGTCCTGGAACTTTTTCTGTAGAGCAGGCTGGCTTCTAACTCAGAGATCTGCCTGTTTCCGCTTCCCTGGGGCTGCGATTAAAGGTGTGCACCACCTTTAATGTCTTACGCTTCATTTTTTTCAATTTATTTATTTATTTATTTATTTATTTATTTATTTATTTATTTATTTATTTATTTCCTGAGCATAGCCCCTCCATCCTTTCCTACGTGTCCCACCTTTTCTCCCTCCTTCCCCTATGCCCTTCCCCTACTTCTCAGAAAAAGAGAGCCCTCCCCCTCATCAACCCATCCTAGCACATGAATTCACATCAGGACTGAGCGTATCCTCTTCCACTGTGGCCAGGCAAGTCAGCCCTGCCAGTAGGAAGTGATCTAAAAGCAGGCAGCAGAGTCCCTGTCAGAGACAGCTCCTCCTCCCCCTCTTAGGAAATGCACATGAAGACCAAACCGCCCATCAGCTACTTAAATGGAGGGGTCCTAGGTCCAGTAAATGGATGGTCCTTGGTTGGTGCTCCAGTTTCTCCAAGCACCCCTGGCCCCAAATTAGTTGAATCTGTTAGTCTTCTTGTGGAGCTCCCGTCCCCTCAGGGTCCTTCTATCCTTCCACCTACTCTTCCACTAGGCTCCCTGAACTCCACCCAATGTTTGGCTGTGAGTCTCATCATCTGTTTCGATCCACTGCTGGGTGGAGCCTCTCAAAGGGCAGCTATGCTAGGCTCCAGTCTGCAAGCATAGCAGAGTGCGCTTAAAAGTGTCAGGGGTTTGCTCTCTCCCCTTAAAAATGATTTTATCATAAAGCCCTGGTCAGGCCAGGTACTGGTTGGAAAATTCCTCAATCTATGCTCTATCTTTATCCCTGCACATCTTGTAGGCAAGGTAAATTTAGGGTCAAAATTTTTGTGGATGGATTAGTGTTCCTTTCCCTCCACTAGGAGTCAGGTCTGGCTGAAAAGTGTCCTTTTCAGTCTCTATGACCCCCACTACTAGGAGTCTCAAGCAATAGTCACCCCCACATTCTCCCAGAAACCTACCTTTTCACAGGTCGCCATCTTGTC
The DNA here is from genome assembly GCF_907164565.1 of Psammomys obesus. Taxonomy (NCBI): domain Eukaryota; kingdom Metazoa; phylum Chordata; class Mammalia; order Rodentia; family Muridae; genus Psammomys; species Psammomys obesus. The sequence goes on from NW_026596109.1 coordinate 1,091,002, forward strand.
TCAGAGATGCCCCCACCTTTGGTTTCTCTTCTCTCTGCAAGCCCTTTGTCCTCCTGCCCCTGCTCTCTCCACATTTGCTCCCCACTCTCATTTCCCTCCACCTCTCTCTCTCCTACCCTGTTTCCTCTCTTCATCCCCTTCTGCTTTCTATTTCACCCTCTGAGTGAGATTCAAGCATCCTCCCTGGGCCTTCCTTCTTACTTAGCTTCTTTAGGTCTAAGAATTGTAGGATGAATTGTAGGATGATTATCCTGTACTATACGGTTAATACCTACTTATAAGTATGTACATACCAAGTGTGTCTTTCTGAGTCTAGGTTACCTCCCTCAGGATGATCTTTTCTAATTCTATCCATCTGTCTGCACATTTCATGATTTCCTTGTTTTTAATAAGTGAGTAGTATTCCATTGTGTAAATGTACCACAGTTTCTTCATCTATTCTTTGGTTGAGGGACATCTGGGTTGTTTCCAGTTTCTGCTATGAACAAATATCCTTGTTGTATGGTGAAGCATCTTTTGGGTATATGCCCAGGAGTGGTATAGCTGGATCTTAAGGTACAACTATACCCAATTTTCTGAGAAGCCACCAGATTGATTTCCAAAGTGGTTGTACAAGTTTGCTCTCCCACCAGAAGTAAGAGTGTTCCCCTTTCTCTACATCCTCACCAGCATGTGCTGTCACTTGAGTATTTTATCTTAGTAATTCCAGTTTTTTATCTTAGTAATTCTGATGGTTGTAAGATGGAATCTCAGAGTCATTTTGATTTGCATTCTTAACTCAACTGTGAGATATATAGTTTCACTCCACTGTCAGTTTCCTTTGCTGTTATTCAAAGTGTTGAGACTAAGAAGCATATATATATTTTTGAGCCAAAACTCAGAGAGCATCATAGAAGTATGAGTAGAAAGAATGTTGGAGCTTAAAGTATGAGGCACGAGAAAATGCTGTCTTCTGGACATGACATGATTATTTCATAGCTGCTGTGGTTACCTGCACAAGACTTGCCTAACATCAAACCAGTTAAAAATTCCAGCATGGGGTGGGGTGGGGTGGTTCACAATCCCTCACCACCAGATAAGAAGTTATTGACAATTGATGGTTACTAGTGGAAGGAAAGTCAGTTTTCTTTAAGGCTGTGTTTCCTGATAGGCCAACCATGCCCTAGAAGATGGCCCACACCCATGCCATGTGTGGGCAGCATAAATTGGAATCAAATCACTTGGTGTCTTTTTCATTCTATATTTAAGTCTGTTAAGTCAAGGAGACAAAGTTAGGGATGAGCCATGGAACTGGGAGGCATTACAGGGAGAAGTGGGGTTCACTGTGGTCATGCAAGAAATTTTCAAGGAATTAATAAAATTTTATAGACAAATAAATTCTAAAAAAGTCAAAGACAGAAAAGAAGATAATAAAGATAGCAAGAGGGGTAATGGCTGGAGCCATGACTCAACATTGATTCAGCAAATCTGCTAAGAATCAGATTAAACAAGTTTTCCTGAAATTAATCATCTATGATTCCATGATGACTCTCAGAGGACTTTATGACAGATCATTTCCATGGGGTAGGAAAACAGGCATCATTTGCATTTCTGACTCTTCTTCTGTGAACAGCCAGGTGAACAGGGGGCAATTTGCTAAGTTTATAGTATGATGGAAATGAGTATCAGGAGCCCACTCAGAAATATTTTCAACTTGGATGACTCAAGCATCTAATTGAAGGTATTAGGTAAGTGCCTTGTTTTGTCTTATTCAGTATCCAGCAATCAGTTCAATGGATGTGTCTTAAAAATACATATTCTTCACTTGTATGTTAATTAACAAATCTTGCATGCCAGAAGGTGAGTAGGTGTTTATTAAGTATTGACTCTGAAAGGCATTTTATTGACATCAACTCATTTTAATCCTGCAATAACCATTCAATTTTAGTACTGTTATTTTAGTTTTATTGAGCAGGGAACAGGTTCAAGCAGGTTTGTGGAAGAACCTTTTATTCCCTTGAATTAATCGTCATGTCCCAGGCTTACTGCTTCTATCTGCTAACCTAGGCCTAGGCCTGGAAGATTCTAGCCTCCATAGAGTCTAACCCAGGCCTAAAATGTTTTCAGCCTCTGAGATAAATAAACTCACCCTTTCTTTCTGAACTCTGGCTGGCAAATTCAACTCAGCTGTCTGGCTCAAATGCTTCTCTAAGCTGACTGACTCAAACTGGCTTATCTCTGCTTCTGCTCTGCTTGGCCTCAAACTAACTCTAGCAATCTGTTCTAATCTTCTGTCTCCTCATTCTCTGGCTCATTCTGTCTTTGCTTGTGTCTAACTTGTTCTTTCTGTAACCTTACTGTAAAACTCTCCCTGGAAAACTGCCTCCTCTCTCTTTGTGTGTTGCTCTCTCTTAAATAGCCTCTCTTCTCTGTTTTCATGAGAGTTGGGCATATCCTATTCTGTCAACTCTTTCTCTGATTCATCACTTTGTCTGCCTCTCAATTATACATCACTTTCAAACATGGGTGCTTCCTTCTACAAAATAAATTTACCTTCATTGTTTGTGATTAAAAGTATGTACTGAGGGCATGTATGAATTCCAGCCATATCACACAGATCAAGAAGGTTTTGGATGTGCTCAGAGCAACCATGATGCTGGATTAAAATTCCTCTGCAGAGGTTAGCAACAAAGGCACTGTAAATTAGGGTTAAAACTCATATCTGTCTACTTCTAAATTCCTTGCACACTCTTTGTTCAAAGACCCTCTCCACCAGCAACCATGTGACATTTATTTAGTGGACATGAAGCAGTTTCTTCCACTCTGTCTTAGAGCTTGCTCTGTCTTTTCTTACTCAGACTTGGTTCCTTCCTCGTTTGTGGCCACATCAGAAGCAAACCCAGCAATGTCTCCACTGCCTCTGCTCAGGTTACAGGAAGAGGAAATTCTGCTTTCTCTGTAGCCCTTTACTAAAAGTAAAATAGAAAAGCAGAAAGCACACTCCCAATCCTGCAAGATTATGGGTGCACTCATTTAACGTTGCTCTTCAAATCTTTTGAGGAAGCTGAAATCTAATTTAATCTATTACATGATTGTACTAAATTGCCTAACCACATCAAAGCTGCAATGGCCTCACACTCTGGGAAGGGACATTGTTAAAATGGTTTCAAATATAATAATGCAGTCTCTCAGGTGCTCAAGACAGGGACGCCCATCCCTGAATATAAAGCTTCCTTTACACTTGGAGATCAAAACAACGAAGCCATTATTTGAGAGGCTGGATGAAATACCAGATCCATTTCTTATTAGCTTCCATCATTAAAGAGAATTTTGTAGCCTGGCTATTTTCTAGGGTTGTTTTTGGTTTTTGGTTTTTTTTTTTTTCTTTTTTTTTGCCTACCCCTACCTTCCCCCCCCACCCCATGTTCTTTAAAAAGAAAAGGCAGGCGCTCTTAATGGGATGAAAGGGCAGAAGATTTTGAAGATCAAGATTATGAGTAAATTTCCCACTAATTGCACTGTTTTCTGCTTTCAGAAAAGAAAACCAAAGACTGTTTTCCACTTCCCCTCTGCTTCTAATGCCACCCATTTTAGGAATGCAAAAGGGATGCTAAACACACAGCCTTTCAATGGGAAAGAAGAGGTGGCTGCTTCCTCAGTCCTGCCTTTGTGAGTACATGTGAAGAATGTCCTACGTGAAGCCGTTCTGTGAAAGAGCTGGTGAGTTTTCCCAAAGCAACATTGTCGCACCAATTCTTTATAAAACTCACAAAGGTTAAGAAAAGCCATGACATTTCCTGAGGTGACCCTCCACTCTCTTGAGAAGTCTTCTGAAAGCCTTGTAACAGTGGGAAGTCAACCTTGGGATGAAGAAAAGAATGTTTAAGAAAGCAGATTGTTTTTTGTGCTAAGAGTAACTAGGGTCAGTTACAGGTGGAGTCCTGACTGCATATACCCTTTCTAGCTCTCAAAGCCAGATTCTTTTTCTGTGTCCCATGGTCCATGTCTACACTCGGGAGGAGTAAAAGCTTGCCTTTAACTTTGTTGCGATCAAATAAATTGCGACTTCAACGTAAGCACAAAAGTTCCAGGCACATAGATACTGGTTTACTCATCTCACTTAGTACTTTTTCATGACCTCTGGACACATTTACTGTCCATCTATAGGTGGACTAAGTGAAGCCTATAGAAATGGAACAATTTTCCCAGTAAAATACAGTTATAAAGGACAATTTTTAAGAGGTAGGGCAGAATTTATAATCATGATATGATTCCCCAAATTTCAGGCTCTGTCACATGGTACAATCTCACAGTAGCAACACCCTCATCAACAAACTGCTTCCCTCATCTCCCAGGCCTCTTCATGAACTCCTCAGCTGCCAGTTTTACGAAAGGAAGGGAAGAGAAAAGAAGCGTTAAAACTGTCTTTTTGTAAGACCTACAGATGAGGAGTTTGCCCAGACCCTTGCCTAATACAGGGCAGACATTCCAGGACATTGGCTATTGGCCCTTTGTCGACTGGGCATTCAGAAAGTCAAGGAAGGCCTGTGTTTTGAATTTCTGCTGCACTTGTCTAGTAAATGGCATGAGCTCCTTGGAAATCACAAGGGCCTATGCAAATGTGAGCCTAGCCTTGGAAATCCTTTGGGAGAGTAATTTAATTAGATAAATCACAGTCATAAGAATTAAAGTTTTGAAGAAACCATGAAGTCAAATCATAAGGAGGCTGGGCCCACAAAGCCAGCTGTTAGATGAGGAGACTTTTGCCAAAGGCTATTTGTGGAAGAACTAGCAATGAATTCTCACAGGCCTGGCATTGCCTCAGTCCAGCTTTCCTTCCCATTCGGAGCTGGACCATAGAGAAAACAGATGTAAGACTACATAAGGAACAGAACTATCCCAGGGCAGGAAATATATCTTGTGTGGCTTTGAGAAATATCTGCAGAGACCGTCCTGAAGGAGGGGTGTGCTTCTGTATCAGCAGTAATTCCACAGGCTTCCCACAGCAGTCAAAACACTTCGTGGTGATCTGAAAAGAAATAGAATGAGGAAGGTTCCTTTAAGAAGCTGCAGAATCTCAGAATCAAACAATGATTGCTCCCTGTAGCTGTTCTTTTTTTATTATTTAAATTTATTTTTTTGTAATTTACTCACTTTACATCCCAATTGTAGCCTCCTCCCTAGTCTCCTCTTGGTCCTACCCTCCCTCCCTCTTTTCTTCTTTGCCTCCCCCCTGGTCCTTAGAAAGAAGGAGCCCTCCTCCAGGACATCTGACTACAGTTTATCAAGTCTCATTAGGATTGCCTGTATCCTCTTCCTCAGGGGCCTGGCAAACCTCACCCCCAACAGAAGGAAGTGATCAAAGAGTGGGCAACAGAGTCTAGCTGGATAGTCTACATAATCTTTTATACTATTACCACACCCCTTCACTCAGCATAACTCAGTACTTTTATAGGCATCCCCTTCAGAATTTAGATACCCCCCCATTCTCTCATCAGAAAATTCTCCCTTGTTTGTTTTTTTTTTGTTTTTTTTTTTTAATAAACAAAGTTACTGCTATTTTTCCCAATTCAGCTCTCTGTTAAAAAACAATGTTGTCACTGCCCTTTATTAAGCTGTTGTTATTTTTCAGAAATGCACTTGTTTTTTTTTGGGGGGGTTAGTTTTCTTTTGGGGGGTGTTTGGTTTTGGGGGGTGGTTCTTAATGTGAAATTGGATGCAACTTTATTTCATTTGCTGCTACAGCAAACAGTAACACAGTGCCTCCAGAGTATTTTAACAGCAAGCAGAACATCACAACATAATACTTAAAATTAAAAGATAACTGATCAAGATATTGAGAACAAGACACTGAGCTTTCAACTATAAATTGGAAATTTTTTTTTTCTTTAACTCCAGCAGCACCAAGGATCAGAGAACTCAGTGGAAGAGGAGGTGGGGAGAACGTACGAGCTGGATGACAGAAAGGAGTTTTGTAAAAACACTATTTTCTGGTCATGGTATGGCTATTTTGCTCATTAACTCAGCATTTGAAGTTACTCAAAAGACCTGCCCAAGATCCAGCTGGCCAAAATTCTAACACACCTTACTGAGGTTCAGTCTTTTGGAGGAAATTCATCATTGGGACAAGATTTGGGGGGGGGGGGTTATAGCTCTGTCAATTTCTTGATTGTTTTCTGTGCTTCCTGTGTGGCTAAAAAAAATGTGACCGTCTACTTTCTTGTTCCTGTGGAGATGCTACACCTTTTCCATTATGGATCAGTTTTGGATTCTATTATGGATTCTAGCCCTCTGGAACCATCACTAGAAATAAACTCTTTGTTCCTTAAGTTGCTTTTGGACATGGCATTTTATCACAACCACAGAAAAGTAACTAATATAAGTACAATCAGCCCGAAATTTAGTTTGATGACTAAAATGAGTGTATAGGAATAACTTATAGCCTTGTGGATGAATCTGGAAGATTACATTTAAATTAATTTGTCACAACTCTGAATACCAAGGTCTTAATGTCACGTAACTTTAAGTCTATAAAAGAATTCACGAACACCTGGGTTTGAAGTGCTAAAGCAGCAGTGATGACGACAGGTTCAGATAAAACAAAGCACTGAATAAACAAGACTCTGGTTATGTTATATATTCGTATGTACTACTCTGTCTTGCTCTTATCCATGCTTTCCTGGTCTCACAAAATACTGTCTAAACATGGAATGCATTTGTTAATTTATGCCTGTTTGTCACATTGTATCCTCGAGAACTAGAAATGTCATAATTCATTATCCTCAGTGTGCAGACGAGGAAACTGTACCATAGTGAGGCTAAATGACCTCGCAGGTAAAAAGCACCAAGTCTAGAAGACAAAACTGATCTGTTCAGCATCACACTTCACTTTAACCTGCTAAGCAGCTGAGCACAGTCGTCTCAGTTGAGCACTGTGTTAAGGGCTAGAGGAGCAGACTATTGTCCCTGTTTCATGGAGTTCACATACTGGTATGTGAAATGTAGTTCGGTATAAAACTCATCTGGTGTATTAGTTGCTTTTCTCGTTGCTCCTGAGAAAATCAAGATAAAATATCTGACTCAATATGCAGGTGATTTGAACTCTTCTCAGTGTGAGCCTGTCCAACACATATAGAAGGCAGAGGCAGTGTGTGTGTGTGTGTGTGTGTGTGTGTGTGTGTGTGTGTGTGTGTGTATGGTGTTTGGGAAGAGGATGTTTCCTTAAGTAAGATGCAAGACATGTCCATGAAAAGGAACAATCCTGGAGGAGTGTTTTGCAATAGTCAATATGCCAAATATTTGTTTCTTGTTCAAAACACGCTAAGAGGTATATACCATTATACAAATCCATGGATTGCTTCCCTCGCCCAATAATGTCTCACTACAAAAGTCTCTCAGTGGAAATCAAGATGCTTAGTTACAATACTCGGTTTGGGTCAGGAGCTTTTCTCCTTCATACAGTAGTAACAGTTGACAGATGGACAGAGATCCATAGGACCCTCTTTGAGAAATCCAGATCTAGGAAAGAAGTTTTTCTAGAACTGTGGAGAGATTTCACCTCCCACTTTAGCTGCCACCGAGCCACGTGGTGGAATGATGCTGTCTTTTTCTTCCTCCAGGGACCTCTTACCATGATCACAGACTGCTATCCTGGCTTCTTAGTCAGAAACAGGCTCGGTGGAGCTCAGAAGCAGCATGGTGCTAAGCGAAGACACAGGTCCTGGGTCTGGTGCCACACTTCAAGGCTGGTTTCTCTCTACTATCTTTCCGAACAAATGATACGAGGCTTCTAAACTTCAATACTCTGAAAACAAATATCGAAGAAAACACACACCTAAGAAGTAACTGTCCTGTATGCAATAGGGAAGTAGTCTTTACCACGTTCTTAACTCTATCTCCTTTTCTTGCTTCTCTTATTAGGCCCATGAGTACCTTATACAAGAATACCAGTATACACCTTAACTTTCTGCTGTTATTGCTGGCTACGTGAATTACATTGTAGGATTTCAGTTTCTCACCTGAGGCCTAAGACTTTGCCTCTAGGTCAGTTTAGAAAACCCATTCCCATGTATTGTGCCAAAGATGATCATTCTTCCCCAGGGCCAATCTACACTTCTAAATCACTCCCTAAAAGCAGGAAGAATAAAGCTACTTTAAAAATGCCTGTTTACTTTGTCACTTTTCCCAGAGGCAAGGGCATTGCAGGCAATAGAGAGCAGGAAAATTAGACTATAAAGAAATATCTGACAGTGCTTCATAATCGTGGTCCACATCTGCTGATCCAGCCAAAGCGAGGGGCCAGAGGTGAACTTTGCTATGCCACGGTGAATAATGCAATCATACTTTTGATACCAAACTACATTTAACTGCCGTATAAATCCTGCCTGCCTCCACACCACACCTCATTATCTCGCAGGAAATGGATAGCTTCCGCAAAGTCAAATGTGCTCGGACCTGTGCCTCTGAAGCTGGGGCAGAGATTCAGGACTGAGCGTCACATGCTTGCTGCACCCACAGTCCAGCTTCCCTGGCACACGTAAGGAACCTCTCGCAGGCATCCTCAGCCTTCGCTTGTCATGGGCCATCAGGTAAAGCACTTGATCACTCTGCTTTTGGTCTGCCAAATGGAAAATGGGAGTACTCCTGCTTTGCAAATGAGGAAGTATAGAGAGCTTAGCCGATCATTCAAGGTCAAAACCAAATCTATAGCCAAAGATCTGATGTCAAGTCAAAGTTTGTCTTGACTTGCAGCATTCTCTCCTCCCCCTCAAACAACAAAGTCCTGCTGTGTTTCTGCTGCTCTGGTACTCTGGTAGAAAGAAAGTGGCTCAATCAAACCCTTGCCAAGGACACTAACAATTTCAGAACTCTTATTCTCAACATAACAAATTAAGCAAATTTCCCGAAGGATGAAAATGTGTCAAACAAACACAATTACAATTGCTCAAGCTTGATTCTAAGGAACATGATGAGATAGCAGATATGGTATAAAAAAGGGCAGGGGAAGGTATCTAGACCTCTGGAAGAGAAAAGGAGGGAATCAGGAAACCACTACGCCTGTGTTAGGAGGAAGGAGCAGGTTGGGTTGGTTTTGCAGGAACTGAGAAACCCTGTCCAGGTTCAATGCACCATTCTTAAAGCAGTGAACAAAATCCCTCTTTGTTCACCAGTGAAACTTATCTCTGAAGAGCTGAACCACTTCCTGTGAGATACAGCCCTGCAGATGTGTCCTGCGAGACCCACCCCACTGGTCTGTCTTCAGTCGAGAGTGCAAGAATGGTCACTTTGTACTGCTGGCTGAAAATGACACTGACTCCTCTGATCCCTAATGGGGTTACGAAGTGGGTGAAACTTCCTGCTCAGAAGAGACTCAGAGGCTGTGTGTGTGTGTGTGTGCGTGTGAGAGAGAGAAAGAGAGTTTGTATGTGTGTGTGTGGCTGTTTGTGTGCCTGTGTGTGCACCTGTGTGTGTGTGTGTACCTGTTTGTGTGCATGTGTGTGTGAGCCTGCCCATGTGTGTGTGCCTGTGTGTGTCTATGTGTTTCCTCTCTTCTTTTGTAAATTTGTTTAGCTATATACAGAGCTGATAAAGAGCAAGGAGGGCCAGTGTAGCCCAGTATTTTCCAGACTGTATTTCATAAAACCATCCAAAGATTGGAAGCCCCTGCACCTGGAGGCAGAGGATGAATTGAGTGATGACAGGAAGTTTGTCCCTGGGCCCTTTCATCTGTCCCTCCCCGGTCCCTTGCTAACACCAGTAGACACAGGAGTTTGAACAATTTCATGTGGCAGAACTGATAGCATCACAGTCAAACAAAGACTTGTTCAGCTGTAGAAAGTCTTGCTATACAAATAATCTAGGGGGTTAAGGATCCATCTAAAAATCTGTCTCCCATCCTGATAACACAGAGCCGTGTGATTTGTACTCATTCATTTCAGCTCTAGTCTCAGCATCCACATCTATAAAATGAGGAGGTCCTAGCAGTGTACGTGGCTATGTGTATTGTACTGACTAGATACTCCAGTTGAACATACTCTTCACGTCTATTCCTACTGACAAATATCAACACACAATTGGAGTCAAATACTATCTTTATCCTGGGAAGTCAAAGATGGCAAATATAACCCCTTCCATTCATAACCTGGTCTAGAGACAGAAAACCAGTTGAACAATGAAAGGTGAAAATTAGTCGGGGAGGGGAGCATTATTTCAAACTATGCATTCCATTATATCTGTCTTTCAGAACTGCTGAACTGATGCTAGGATCAACATTGCATCAGAACTTAAGTTTTAAAAAAATGCACTCTGATATAAGCACAAAAAAAAAAATGGAAAGACGCAATGAAGGCCATCAAACGCGTTCAAAAAAGAGCTAGAAAGAGAGGGACCCAAGGACCAACAATGGTATCCAAAGCAGCCACCATATGGTTTCTTATTCACAGGTGATTACAAACAACTTTAGCAAGGAGGATGAGCGTTTCCAGATTGATGGCCTTATTCTTGGCAGCCCTAAGTTTAAGGTTCATAGACAAATCCCTTGTGCTATACCACATACACCTCTGACATGTCAGGAGGGGAAATGATGACCCAGCCATTCAAGTTAATTGATTAGTTAAACATCCACTAAAAGCAAGTACATCTGGGTGCCTGCCCAAGATCACCCTCACCTGGGTGTGTGCTTTGTTTAATTTTTAATATCCTGCCTTTCCTCATTTGTAAATGGAATAACAATTACCTTGTGAAGGAATCTGTATGCTACATAGTCTGCCTTTCCTCATTTCTAACAATCCCGTTGTTACCCTCAGGGCTCCCTGGTGTTGTTCAAGTCCTGTTTTTCTCTAAAATCACGAGTAAAAGCAGTTCTTCAGTGCAGACTGAAACTTTGACTATGAGAAAGATGATGGGAAAAGCATCAAAAATCTTTAGATTAAATGTGGAATCTTTACAACAAAGCAAATACAGGTTTCTCCCAGAGGAGATCAGGAAAGAACACTCCTGTACAATTTAATTGTCAACCAAGATAGCGTATGATGCTCTTTATGACATTCCTACTTGTGAACTGAGACGCAGTAGTTACCAGCAGATAGTACATGCTATACACAAATCGACATTTAGTGCTACTAAAATTGATGGGCTGTTTAAACAGCGGTGTTATAAGGGGTTTTAATTTTTTCCAGTGAGAAAGATGAGCCACATTAAATTCATGTCTCAATAATGAAAAGGAGAGAAAGACTTGAAATTGGGAGTAATTGACAGGATGAATTGACATACTTTCCCACTTGTGTTTACATCTAACTATGAATGGCACAGGGCGGAAATGAATTACTCTGGATCATTTTACTGTCAGCTCATTAAACTGGAAGCTTCGTTTCCCAGAATTTCACTTGGGTGAATGATTATCAGTGAGATTCAGCAAAGAAAGACTTGTATATGGTCTGAGCAACACTGGAGAAGGGACCATTAGAATCTAGAGGTCCTGCTGGAAAGCAAACACAGGTCTTCCTGCTCTTGAACTGATCCTTAGCCTACACCCGCTTTTTCTTCTTTAGCATCAGCTCTACTTACCAAGCTCTAGGCCTGCTAGCAGATACTCCATGGCCGACCCATACAGGCAGGCAGTCCCTGCACAGAGGAAGCTCTCCTATTAATGTCACTACAAGCTGCTCTGTCCTGTTTACTTCAGGAGAGAGGCATGTCTGGATCCTGTAGTAATCCAGAGCTCCACATCACTTATCTGCCCTAAGGCCCTTAAAAACTGGGTTGATGACTTATGTCACTGTACTTTAATCTTCTTTGTGGCTCTTCATCTCACCACCGCTTCCACAATTATGTAAGGTTAGTTCCACAACTAACCTGAGTACTGAGGAGCCATGGGCCTCCTTGACTCATCTTTGGCTAATGTAGAAAATTCAGTAGGAAGCACAAAAAGCTGCCATTAACATCAAAGCTAAAATACTTAATACTCCCTTTAACAATGAGCAACAAAATAGGCTGAATGAGTAATTAGGACAATGTTAGTGAAAGATACAAAACTAAGGAGAAAATTACTTTTGTAGGCCAGATAAGGATTATTATTATGTAACTGGCAGAATCATTAGCAAAGCTGTCCCTTGTGGTAATTTGGAAGAAGAACATATACTGTATACCTTAAATGTGAGAGGTCTGCCTTATAAACTTCCAAAGTACTGATTGGTATCTTTATCTGACAATGGTACATTAAGAGATACATGGACCAAGGAGATAGATAACCAACTTTTGAGCAAAGCTGTTTTTCAAATATATATCCGAATCATGTTACTATGACACATATTTGCATGAGTGTATACTTGTGCATAGGCACAATTGGATCTTGGAAGTTACTGTATTGGAAAATGAGATGCTCCCAAATTTCTCCAACCAACAGAAGCTTCTAGATTAAGAAGTATATCTAGAATAAACATCAAAGTTAAATGCATGTTCTAATATTCTTTAATAACATATCTGACATGGAAAGACAACAACTGAGAACTACAGCAAATATCCACACCCAGGCCTAGCTCCGGAAGCACAGAAGCTGGGCCCATGTTGAGTTCTTATCCTTGGTGAGTTCTCTTAGAACCAAGCTCATATCTCAGTCCTAACTTTAGTCATGATGCTCACACGCTGGCATAGCCTGTGAGGTCTCCAGGACCTTGACCACTGATTCCATGTCTGTGCTCTCAAGACAGACAACAACTCCCTCACTGGTCCAGCCTGAGGCAGACTGGACTCTAACATTAATCCAGCCAATGAAAGACATCCACGTGCTCCAGTCACATTGCAAAAACACAATACAGAATGCTACGATTTATAACACACGCCTCAAAGTAAAAGGAAATGCTAGAAGTGTTCTTTAATAAGAATTATCTGGATGAACCCAGGATGCAGAGATTTAAAAAGAGCGATTACAAATTTAATCAAGAACTTGAGAAATTTAAAGAAGACCCAAATAAATAGTTCAGTGAACTCAAAATCAGCGATGTTCATGAAAAAACAAACAAACAAACAAACAAACAAATGATTGAATGAAATGGCAAAGATAACTCAGGGTTTGAAGAGTGAATTCAGTAGCGACATAGGAATTTTGAAGAGAACCCAAGCTGAATTAAGGATAAAATTGCAAAACTCGATAACTCAATTAGAAAACTCAGGGGAAGCCTTACGGTAGGATAGATAAAGTAGAAGATATCAGAACTTGAAGCTAATGTTGAGTACTTGAACTACCCAAGCAAAATGTATGAAGGAAAGTTTTAATACAGGAAAGAAATATGAAAAACTTTGGAACACCATAAATCTTTGTGTTAAAAGAGCAGATAAAAGAGAAAAATACCAGGTCAACAGCATAGACCATAGGGATATTAAGGATAGACCATAGACCATATTAAGGAAAGACACACCCATATAGATACAAAAATAAAACAAATATCAAACACACAGGAAAAAAAAAAACTCCCCATTGCACATTATACTTAAAACACTAAATATACAGAGCAAAAAGAAGGTATCAAATACCACAAGAGAAACGTATAGGCTACATAGAAAGGAAAACCATTAGGACAACTGATTCCTCAGTGAAAACTTTAAAGGCAAGAAGAGCCTAGAATAATGCACCCCACATTCTAAAAGACTGTGGGTGGCAGAGTACTGTATCCAGTCAAACAGTTTGTAACAGTTGAAGGAGGAGGGAAAATTCATGATATAAACAGGTTAATAGAATCCACATCCACCACCAGCAAATCAGCCCTCCAGAGAATGCTGAAAAGACTACTTCACACGGAAGAGGAAAAATACACATAACCAAGAGAAAAGAGAAGGGAAATAAATGAAACTACAGTAATTGGAACATAAAATAGTACTAAGAGAGCAGACAGCCAAAAAAAAATGACACTCATCAACATACACTTTTCAATAATTAGAACTACTAATGTCCCCAATCAGAAGACACAGGTTAGTTGGATGGAATAAGAAACAAAATCTAGAGCTGGAGATAGTTCTCAGAGTTGGGCATGCAGAATGATCTTCCAAAGGTCCTGACACCCACATTCAAGTTCACAGCCATCAAAAACTCCAGATCCAGAAAATCTGGTGCCCTCTTCTACTCTCTGTGAGCACAAAGCTTGTACATGGTATGTGGAAATACGTTAAAACAATATATGTATATATATGTATTATATATGTACATATATGTAATATTTTTCCTGTTGTTTAGAAGAAATTTATCATACTATTAAAGTTAAATATCACCTTAAAGTTAAAGGACAGAAAAAGGTAAAACAAGCAAATAGGCTCCTAACATCTGACAAATGTTATCTGAGCAAAATATAAATAGAGAAACATTGGGTTTACATAATATCATGCATCAAATAGACCCAACATATCACAGTATGTTTTACCCAAACAGAAAGAATTTATATTCCACTCATTAGCCCACCTTAGCTTTTCTAAATTAGACTGTATATTGAGATACAAATCTTAACAAATTCATAAAAATTGAAGTAACTCCATGTATCCTAGCCGACCACAATGTAATAAAGCTTAAACTTACTAGTAAACAAATCTCTAGTAATTATACAAATTATACTGAATGATGAATGGGTAAAATAAATAAAAGAAAACATATCCCTGGAACATAATAAATTGAAATCACGACACATCAAAATCTGTAAAAGACATTAAAATCAGTTCACTGAGGTAAATATGTAGCTCTAAAGGAATGTGCCTACATTAAAACTCAGAAACAGCACAAATAAATAAATTAATGATGCAACTCAAGAATTTGGAGAGCCAAGATCAAACCAAACCCAAATACAGTAGATGGGATAAATAATGAAATCAAATCAGAAATTAATGAAATAAAGACAAAGAAAACAATATAAAGAATCATCAAATCTGGCTCTCTGATAATATAAACAAGACTGACAGACCCTTAGCACAACTTGCTAAAAGAGAAGATCCAAAGCAATAGACTCTGAAATAAACAAAGAAACATTACATATGTTTTAAAGACATTAGACTATTATAGAGGAATACTTTAAAACTTATCACTCAAAAAAAAAAACTTATCACTCCATTAAGTTAGAAAACATTTTTAATGGAAAAAATGTCTAGACTTATCCAAACCATCAAAATTAAAACAAGAAAGGATCAAAAACTTAGAGACACATCACAAATAAGATAAGACAAATAATAAACTGCCTTCTGACTAACAAAAGCTCAGGCCCAGATGGATTCACAGAAAAAAAAAATTATCAAACATTTTAAGGTTTATAACAAATACTTCTGAAATTATTCAAAAAATAGAAAAAGTACTTAAAAATTCACTTTATGAAGCCAGAATTACTCTAACACCAAAAAAGGTAAAGATACAACAAAGACAGAATGCTACAGATGAGTATCTGATGGCCATAGATACAAAAATCCTGAATTTGAAACTGAATTCAGATATATATCAGAGATGCCATCCACCATAATCAAATTGGCTTTATCCAGAAGATTCCAGGAGAGTACACTTACATATGATCAATAAATAATATAATTATAAAAAATCATAGAAATAATAGCTTTTTCTCAATTATGAAAGACGTGTTTAAAAACCTTAGGGCCATTTCCAAATAACATTCTGGTTTTCTATATAAGAGACAGAGAATTTTTTTTTCTCAAAAATATTCATTGTTATGGAATTTAGGTATGTACTAAGCCCTAGGACAAGAAGCAGAAAACTTCTGTAAGAAACTTGTAAAAAGAACACTATCAGCATGGACTAAAAGAAAACGATACTGTTAAAATATTAAAATGAGCTCTCCAGTGCCCACACTTTTAATGAATGGTAAGAAAGCTAGTGATGTATTTAACAGCTTAAATGAACCATGTCATCCAAAAGTGAAGAAATGAATGGACTTTATAAAATAATGATAAAAAAAACAGCAGAGTTAAGAACAAGGAAAGCCATTGTGAAGGATGTTATTTCTCTCATTTCTTTCTCAGCCCTTTTGTCATTTGTATAAAGGAGGGTCTGACTTTTTTGAGTTAATTTTGTATCCATTTTGCTGAAGGTCTTCATCAGCTGTAGGAGTTCTGTGGTAGAATCTTGAAAGTCACTTATGTATTCTATTATATCATCTGCGAATAGCAACACTTTGATTTTTTTCCATTCCAATTTGTATCCCCTTGATCTTCTTTACTTGCCTTATTGCTCTACCTAGTAATTTCAAGTACTATATTGAAGAGCTATGGTGAGAGTGGGCAGCATTGTCTTGTCCCTGATCTAAGTTTCTCTCCAATTGATGCTGGTTATTGGCTTGCTGTATATTGCCTTTATTGTGTTTAGGTATGTGCCTTGTGTTCCTGATTTCTCCAAGACTTTAAACATGAAGGGGTGTTGTATTTTGCCAAGTTTTGTTTGTTTGTTTGTTTGTTTGTTTGTTTTTATATGGTGGATTATGTTGATGAATTTCAGTATATTTAACCATCCCTGCATTCCTGGGGAAACACCTACTTGATAGTGGTAGATGATAGTTTCCATGTGTTCCTGGATTTGGTTTAAAAGTATTTTATTGAGTATTTTTGCATCAATGTTTATAAGGTAGATTGGTCTGAAATTCTCTTTCTTTGTTGGGTCTTTGTGGTGTAACTCTAACCAAGTAAGTGAAATACCTGTATGTCAAGAACTTCAAGTTTTGGAAGAAAGAAATTGAAGATTTTAGAAAATGGAAAGATCTCCCATGTTCATGGATTGGTAGGACTAACATAGTAAAAATTGACATCCTACCACAAGCCACTTCATATGGAAAAATAAATGAATCAGGATAGTGAAAACAATAGTGTACAATAAAAGAACTTCTGGCAGTATCAACATCCCTGATTTCAAGCTGTACTACAGAGCAATAGTAATTAAAACTGCATGGTGTTGGCATAGAAACAGGCAGGTTCTTTGACAAAGAAGCCAATACTATACACTGGAGAAAAGAAAGCATCTTCAACAAAGGGTGCTGGTCTAACTGAATGTCTACATGTAGAAAAATGAAAACACATCCATATTTATCACTCTGCACAAATTCAAGTCCAAGTGGATCAAAGACCTTGACAAAAAAATCAGACTCTAAATCTATTAGAAGACAAGGTGGGAAAAAGTCTGGAACCCATTAGCATAGGAGATAGCTTTCTGAAAAAAAAAAAAATCAACAGCACAGGCTCTGAGATCAACAATTAATAAATAGTATCTCATGAAACTGAAAGGCTTCTATAAGTCAAAGGCACTGTCAATAGAACAAATGGCAGCCTATAGATTAGGAAATGATCTTCACCGTTCCTACATGAGACAGAAGGTTAATATCCAAACTATACAAAGAATGTAAGAAATTAAACATCAGCAAATCAAGTAATCCAATTGAAAAAGGGGGTAGATAACTAAACTGAGAATTCACAAGAGAGGAATCTGGAATTGCTGAGAAGGGCTTAAGGAAATGCTCAATGCCCTTAGTCATCAGAGAAATGCAAATCAAAACGACTCTGAGATTTCCTTCTTACATCCATCAGAATGGCTAAGATCAAAAACTCAAGAGAGTGTACATGATGGAGAGGAGGTGGAGAAAGAGAAACACTCCTTGGTCTTCACATGGGCCGTCTGGTGAGTGGAGGGGGCAGGAGGCTGTTTCTAACATGGACTCTATTGCCTGATTTTGGATCACCTTCCCCTGGCAAGGTCTGCCTTACCTGGCCTCAGTGGATAAGGATATACTCAGTCCTGAAGTGACCTGATGTGCTGGGGAGGGTTGATAGGAAAGGAGGGGGATCTCCCCTTCTCTCCCTTTTCTTGGGAAGAAGGGAGAGGGAAAGGGAGACAGAAGAGGACGGAGGGCACCCTTGGTATATAAAATAAATAAACTGAAATAAAATAATTTTTTTTAAAAAAGAACATGGAAATCCTAGATTAAGGAAACCATATTCTAGTAACCAAATTGAACCCTGGTCATAAAACCATGGCCTACCACTGGAGGATGTGCCCCGAGCACTGAAGCACTGAGTGGATCACGTACTGCTATTTGACCCACATTCTCCTCCCACTTGTAGTTATATTTTTCTGGTATTACCATTCTACATAGCGTGTTTGTGTGAAATAGCACTGAGCTGTTTAGTTACTAGACCTGTGCCGAAAGGAATGGCCTCCAAAAAGCTACTAGACAG
The DNA here is from genome assembly GCF_907164565.1 of Psammomys obesus. Taxonomy (NCBI): domain Eukaryota; kingdom Metazoa; phylum Chordata; class Mammalia; order Rodentia; family Muridae; genus Psammomys; species Psammomys obesus. The sequence goes on from NW_026596109.1 coordinate 1,109,182, forward strand.
AACCCTCATTTCTATCTAGTGCTAAAGCAAAGAGTGAACTGATGGGCCTCTGAGGATCTGTGCCATAGTGAGGTGTGACAAAGGATATAATGCGTGTGGCCAGAGAAGATAGTGGGAGAAGACTTGCTACAGCTTCTTTGAAGGTCCTACTATAAAGACAAAGAACTCATTTTCTGGAACTCTTTCATCCCGAAGACCTTCTGATTTGCTCTGACCATCTTGGTTGGGTTTTTTTGTCTGTTTTGTTATTAGTGCTGTTATGCTGTTGTTTGTGCTTTTTTTTCTTGGTAATGATTCCGTCTTCATCATTCTGTGATGTACAACCCCACTATACCATTTTTATCTTCATAAAACAGTGACACTTTATGAAAAAAAAAAAAAAAAGACAAGAATCTGAGAAAAAAACAACCTGGGGACAGATATCAGCCATCTCAATGGTTTCAGTCAGAAAGGCAAATCCTAAACAAACATGTGGTTCGATTGTAGTTCTAGCTAGGTACTGTGAGAAAATCAAGAACCAACTAGTAGGCACAGTGCGTGTAGTGTATGTGCTATTCCCATGCCAGCATCTCTTCTTGGCAGTTTTTTGATAAGACTCCTGTTTTTCCAAATTCCAAATCCCAAGGAAACCAGTGAATAAGTGGGAAAGAGCCATTATAAGTCTTCTATAAGAATTAAGCCAAGTGCAGTGGCTCATACCAGTAATCCCAGCACTCCCGGAGATAGGGGCAGATGGATCTCTGTGAGTTCACGGCCAGCCTGGTTTACAAAGTGACACCAGGACAGCCAAGGCTACACAGAGAAACACTGTCAAAAAAAAAAAAAAAAGGAAAGAAGTAAAGTTCAGCAATCAACAGAGAGGTTTTATGACTCATCGAAAACTTCTAGTGTTAAGTTAAAGGGAAATACAGAAAACGCAACTACATTCCTGGGAATCAGGGAAAAAAGCACATATTGCAGACAAATAGTCAGACTCTAGCAATCTTACTTATGGCTAAGGTTGTTTTAAAAGCTTCTCTGTGACCATTTCTCCTACTAATGGTGAGTCATTTATATATATTCACAAAGTGTGGATAACAATATGCATAGCATATAAACTTTATACAAATCATATATATATAACGTTGGAGAAAGAACAATTTTCTGCACTGGGGATTGTGACACATAATTTGTTGTGGTGCCGCTACTCTTGTAGGAAAATCTTAATGTCGTGTCATTTCAATTATCTGGTCATTATTGGTGGTTCTGAGAATTTTAATACTTAGTAGAGACTGTGCTTTCACACACTTTTAAAAATTAATATTTGTGTTTTACTAATACCTTTTAATAACCACAGTGATCAGAACAAGAACAATGTTAGAAGTTAGCTAAGACCCTGAGAATTCTAAGAAATTAAAATTGTTTTTGTTTCCTCAATCCAAAAATTAACACTTTGGAAGAATTGGAAACAATATTTAACAGCCCTACTTAAATATGTATTTTGTTTCCTAGTTCTTGGCTGTATTTGGCTAAAAACAAGCCAGAGGTAGAGGAGAAGGAAAGAAAAACGAGGACAAAACATCCAATGATGTGGTTCTCTCACTGCAAGGTTAGTTTGAGCTAGCTCCCTACTATAGCAAACTCGGAATGGTCAGAGTTTGACAGCTTCTCCTCCCTTGTTATACACTCTCCAGGACGTTGAACTATTTCATATTGTCCCTATGTACAAAGACTCTCTCTAATACACTTATTTTAGTCAACTAGTTTGAATATACACTCTCCTCTGGTGGGACGTTGATTTATGAAAGAATGAGAGGAGAATTTCTTTTCCAAAAATGGTTCTGGTAAATTTTTAGATTATATACTTTGGATTTCACAATAGAACTTTCTTCCTCTGACCCCCCACCCCCACCACACACACACACATACACACTAGCTGTCTGTGGCCAGGGAGATGCAGTACTTAGATTGTCCAACTCTAGTTTTCAGGTATCCATCCCAGGAGGGGGTTCATACTCACTAGACCTAGAGATACTAGAATGTGGACGCAGTTTGGGAGACAATATTGTCAAGGCAAACCTGAATAGCATGGCCCATAATTCAAAACCTATATTTGTGTGCCTATAAGCCACACAAATACGCCGTCTCCACTCCTCTAGTAATTCTGTTCTTTAGAAGTTGTCCTGTCAATCATAGATTAAGATGCTATCATATGTCTCTAAATGGGGTAAATGGACCAAGTGTTCATTCCAGTTTTCTTAGATATTCAGAATCTATGGACCTAATTTGACAAAATTGTTTTACCTCCCTCTGCGTCACTGAATATCAGTACGATTTTGGACAAACAAGCAAATCTTTCTGTCTTTTTTAAAGTTTTTTTTTATTTTTTATTAATTACAGTTTATTCACTTTGTATCCCAGCTGTAGCCCCCTCTCCCATCCCCTCCCAATCCCACCCTCTCTCCCTCTTCTTCTCCTATGCCCTTACCCAGTCCAATGATAGGGTAAGTCCTCCTCCCCTGCCATCTTATCCTAGTCTATCAGGTCTCATCAGGACTGGCTTCTTTGTCTTCCTCTGTGGACTGGTAAGGCTGCAACCCCCTCAGGTAAAGGTGATCAAAGAACCAGCCACTGATTTCATGTCAGAGACAGTCTCTGTTCCCCTTACTAGGAAACCCACTTGGAGACTGAGCTGCCATGAGCTACATCTGTGTAGGGTTATCTCCATTCCTGGTCCTTGGTTGGAGTATCAGCCTCAGAAAAGACCCCTATGGCCAGAAATTTTGGTTCTGTTGCTCTTCTTAAAGTGTGAGCCCAAGGCTCTCTTGGGTGCGTTTGAGATTTTAAAAAGTGAATCTACGTTACCTCAAGTTCAAAATTCTGGTAACTCATGTTGCAAAGATCATATCAAACCAAGATTTCATCTCCTTCAAAAGTTAATATGCTTAAAACTATTTTAAAACAGACTTTTAGCAAAAAAGTAAGATCACAACTTTGGAAATGACTGGAACTACAGCCTTTTGGGAAAATCCAGTTGGGCAAGCCAGTTCAGCACTGCCTCATGATGAATCAGCTTGCCTTTCATCTGTCTGGCATCCCACTCACAATCCAGATTCTCAAAAGGGACGCTAAAAGTGTATCAGTGGGGCTACCTCCTTATATTCTAGCTGAGACTGGAACAGCACTTGGCTGACATTCCCACTAGGGCAGCAAGCCATAAGGAATAATGGTTCACTAAAGATAGTGAGGGTAATGAGCACACAGGGTTGCCAATGCACTCTATGCAGGTGACCGAATTGCAAGCTGTGTGCCTTTTGCTTTGCATATATTTCAGTAGACCTCTGTGCATATTCCTTTTACAGTTTTCATAGAACTTTATACACCTAAGCCATGGCTTTGGAACAGCAGCAACAAAATAAATAATCAGCCTCTAAAACCTAAAGGAAATGAATAGGTGACCAAGAGATTTAAAGATTCGAAGTGGTGATTTTAAAATGAGATTTCCATCTCAGAAGCATTGCAAGGAAAAAGCCAATGACTTAGTTTTGTTTTCATTAGACTCTATTATTTTTCAGCCAAGGGCAAATGCTCATACAATGAGATAGTATTAAAATATATGAATGCAAATTCAAAAACTCCAGCAGAACAGGTGAATAATTTATAAGTATACCAAACGAATCAAGTGCTCCTGCAACCATGATCAATGCACACCTCTACCCAAAGCCACATAATTACACAGTAATTATCCAGTTCCTAACTTGAGGCTCCAATATCAGTACTGGAAATTATGTACCGATTATACTTGGTTTTAGAGCAGCATTAGATTACTATCACTATGAATTAACAACTTGTTGGTATCTTCAAGGAAAATTTTAATATTTAGCATTGAAATCAACATGTTACTAGGTCAGTACATGCATTGACCACGCGTATCATGTGTGTATTTGCATTATATTTATGTCAGTATTTGCATGAATATGGGTCTGTTTACCTTGCAATCATATTTACAGGGACTTCAAGGGTTTTTTGGAGAAAGTTTTTTTTTTTGTTTTTTGTTTGTTTGTTTGTTTGTTTGTTTGTTTTTACTGGTGAATGAATTATTTTTCAAAATGTGTCTAGCCTTCACTGTGTATCTAATATGTCCTACTAGTAAATGAAAATCAGTCTAAAATAACATGGGGGGAAAATTTGCAAGGAACTGTGTTCTGTTACTGTGTAAACCTTGGCTCTGAAAACTGCGCACACTCAGCTAGCATGAGGAATCTTCAGGGTCTTGGGCCCACAAGGTCCTTGACACACAGTGCATTCAACAAGTGAACTGTGAATACAAGGTGGATAGCTGAACATTAGGGAAATGGGTAAGATAAACCTTGGGCTAGCATTAAGATTTGTTTTTCAAGTAGGAAATCATTGAGAAATCCTTAGCTTATGTCAAAGAAAGACAAGAAAACAGTTCCAGGCTCAAGTTATGAACTCTTTCGGGTCTTGCTGTTCTCCAACCGAAGACAGTATTTATCTGAGTGAGAAACATTCTGCCCCATCTAACTCCTCCCCACACATAGTGGAAGAGTGGAAGAGAAAAAAAAAAGTCTTCTACATAGAAGGCTAAGTAATGAATCTTGCTGTAGCAAGGAAAGAGCAGACAGGCTATTGCCTTGGATGGTGATTCTCTTTAAAAATTAAAATAGTTGCTGAGATTCTTAGCCAAACCTTTTGCAGAGTGCAGGGAATCTTCTGAAAGAAGAGGGACATAGAAACACCTGGAGGAAACAAGAGCTCCACAAGGAGAGCAACAAAACCAAAAAATCTGGGCACAGGGGTCTTTTCTGAGACTGATACTCCAAACAACGACCATGCATGGAGATAACTTAGAACCCCTTCACAGAAGTAGCCCAAGGCATCTCAGTGTCCAAGAGGGATCCCCAATAATAGGAACAAGGACTGTCTTTGAAATGAACTCATGGGCTAGCTCTTTGATCACCTCCACCTGAGGGGTGCAGCCTTACCAGTCTACAGAGGAAGACAAAGAAGCCAGTCCTGATGAGACCTGATAGACTAGGATCAGATGGAAGGGGAGGAGGACTTACCCTATCATCTGACTGGGTAAGGGCATAGTAGAAGAAGAGGGAGGGAGGGTGGGATTAGGAGGGGATGGGAGAGGGGGCTACAGCTTGGATACAAAGAAAATAAACTGTAATTAATAAAAAATAAAAATAATAAAGGTTAAAATTTTTAAATAATTTTCCCGAAACATGTGTTCTAAAGTGCAGGTGTAAGTATTGCCCAAGCTCTCTTGGCTACTGTTATAGGCAGAACTGTTTAAGGCAGTTTAGTACTGTTTAAGGCAGAACAATCAAACCAAACTCAGTCTTGCTGTAAAAGACTGAGTAAAGTCCTTGATGGCTAGGGTTGAGGGGAGGAGCATGGAACCTAATGTCAGAGGACAAATTTTCGAAGTCTCTTTTTCCACCATGTTTGATGAAAATAAAGGTTTTACTTTACAAAACACATTTTTCATTACTATGTAATTATGCTTTCAAAAGCTTCAGTGTTAGAGATGATTACAAAATAGGAATATAGGAAACAAAAATACTTTTCGCAAGTTATAACACAGAATCATTACTCATGTTTAAAAGAAAGTCAGCTTTTGATGAAGGGATTTTTAATAACCTCTTCCCATTTTTATGAGTCATTATGAAGAAAAAGTGTATCTTTTACAAATAATGTGATAAAAATCTCAAAGAATTATTAGAACTATTAAGATGTTTTTTTTTCCCTACACTTAATGCATGCTAATAAAATATTTCTGACTTTAAACGTGACACTGAAGTCACAGTTGAATGTTAAAGTTGTTATATTTCAGTTAGGGGTAAAGTTTGGCAGCTATACTGACTTTCACTCGTAGCAGCAGTGTATGATGGCTCACTTTCTCTCCACACCTTTGCTGGTACTCACTCTCTTCCATCCCGTTGGTAATCATTTCTGCTAGACTGAGGTAGGCTCTCACGGCAGTTGTAATTTGCATTTCCCTGATGACTGGTGATTTTGAGCATTGTTTTTCCATCTTTTTATTAGTTACAGTTTATTCACTTTGTATCCCAGATGTAGCCCCCTCTCCCATCCCCTCCCAATCCCACCCTCCCTCCCTCTTCTTCTCCTATGCCCTTACCCCAGGTCTAATGATAGGGGAGGTCCTCCTCCCCTTTCATCTGATCCTAGGTATACAGATTTTAGTATGATTATCCTATATTATATATCTAATATCCACTTATAAGTGAGTATATGCCATGTTTGCAGCAGCTTTATTCGTAACAGCTAGAAGCTGGAAACAACCCAGATGTCCCTCAACTGAGGAATGGATACAGAAATTATGGTACATTTACACAATGGAATACTACTCAGCCATTAAAAACAAAGAAATCATGAAATTTGCAGGCAAATGGTGGGATCTAGAAAAGATCATCCCGAGTGAGGTGTCCCAGAAGCAGAGAGATTTTGAGCATTTTTTCATGTATCTGCTGACCATTTGTACATCATCTTTGTCTATTGCAGACCTTCTGTCTATTCTTCCCACCTTATTGCTTAGCTTGAGAGTTCTCTGTAATGTCTGCATGCCTGCTCCTTGTCAGATTCACAGTGTGCAAACCGTTTTTCTTTTCATTTGTAGTCTGTGTCTATAGTCTGCTGTTTGCTTTACAAAAGCTTTCTTTTTATGTGTAGCCCATTTCTCTGTTTGGTTTCTTGTGTGTTTGGGATCTTTTCCAAGAAATTTTGCCCATCCGGCATCCTGAAGCCTCTAGACACGATGTGAAATGAAGAAGCCAAAAGATGCAAAGTGATCTCTTTATTTTGGGGCTATTTTATATCCTCCCAAAGTCCATACAAGATGTTTTTCAGCTGACAAAATCCACACCTCCACATAAGACATTTTCCAGCTAACAAACATCACATACCTTTTCACAGGGCTGCATACATACTCGAAGGTGAAGCTCAGAGGATGGCTACACTTTCCCCTTGTCTGTGTATGGATATGGATAATGTGAGAAGAAAATGTCCACCATAGCTTTCTCCTACTGGGTATGTAAGGCCTGCAGAGCGCTCCCATTCAGAAGCTTCTCCTACAGAGATTGGTAAGCCCGAACCTGCCTCCGTGTCCTCTGTATATAATAATAACCTTGCCTCTGTTTATCTGTGTACAATAACACAGACAGATTCCATTGTATGTAATAAACATGCTGAGTTCCCAGAATGCAGTAGTTTCTCCATCAGAGAGCCCAGCCCACCCAATCCCACATATTCTGTGTGCCTGTCAATTCTTCATTTCCTTGTTAACCTTAGTCAAATAAACCCTTGGAAACTGTACAAGAATTTGGCACATGAAAATTATATTTACGTCACTCCCATACCTCCTTTTCCCACCTGACTCTTCCGGTTTCCCTCTCAAATCCATGACCTCATGTTCCTTAATTGTGGTTACATGTGTATACACATGTAAATACAACCTACTCAGTCCACTTAGTATTGTTTATATTTGTATTTGTTAAGGGCTGACTATTTGGGTTTGGATAAACTATCAGAGATGGCTTTTCCCTAAAAGAGACTAAGTCTTCCTCTCTCAGTAGCCATTAGTTGCCTTAGGCTCTTCATTTGAGGATAAGATTTCCCCATATACATTGGCATGTCAACTGGTGCTGGTCATTATTCAGGTCTTTTTTACAAAACACTATAGGTGCAGCTTCCATGTTACATAAAAAAAAGAAAAGATGCTATCTCACAGAAGACATTCTGGGACCCTATCTCTTAAAGTCTTTCTGTCCTTTTCTTATGACATCTTCCTTGAGTCTTAGGTGTAGGAGTTGTATTTTAGATGTATCCATTGGGTTGGGCACCTTGTCAATTATTTTCTGCATTTCGGCCAGCTTTAAATTTCTATAATGGTAACCAAAATTATTACCTGCTGACTTTTCTTTATTCAATAGTAATGTAGAATTACACAGTGATTCTTGGGTCATTGTAGAACCCAAGAAGTTCCTATTAATTTTAAAGAACACTCATTCTTCAAAGTTAGAAACAAATAAAGTAATAAATACAAATTAGAAAATTAAAATTATATTCATGAAGATTTGTGCATGTTATATACAATATTCAAATTCTATAACATAATTATGTGATATTGTATGATAAGATAATAGTATTTCCACCAAAAAAAACCTCTGCAAACCAAGTTAACTTCATTGTACAAATTATAACTTATTTATATTGATCCATATGGTAAAGAAGAAAGATTGGTATCACTATTCATATATAAATTATTCATACCTATTCCCAAATTTGGCTGTAAGAAGAATTTTTGACTGTTGCAAAATGATTTTCATCTGTGATTTATAACTACTAATATATATATATGATGTAAAATTGATGGATATTTCATATCACATTAGAAAGAAAAGGTTATGAAAGGATTCTCCACCCTAGAAAATAATTCTTTATTGATCAGAAATCTACTGTATTCAAGCCTTCTGAAAAAGAAAGACTTGGTTAATCTGCTTTCACTTTTACCTAAGGGTTTCTATTGTCCTAATATTTCCCACGTTCTGAACTGGAGACTATCTTTGATGTTGCAATTATACAAACATAAATCTTTAATGTATGTATGTGTAAATACATTCAGTAAGAGAGGTTTAAAAAAGGGTTATCGTTGAGATCTGCAGGGAGTCCATGAAAGGTGATGTTTAGTTTCTTTTCTAGTTCCATCTCCATTGTGACAAAGCCCTATGAAAAAAGGCAACTTAAGAGAGAAAGGCATTTTGTTGTTGATTTACCCTTCTAAGTTACAGACTGCCAATAAGGAAAGGCAGGGAAGAAGGCAAGTGTGAACTTGAGAGCAAAGCCCGGGAGGAACACTACTTTATTAGCTTTCTGGCAGGCCTGTGTTTAGCTAGCTTTCTTATATTTGCGGTTGTGAGCCTATCATTTAATGGCTGAGCCGTTTCTCCAGCCCTGAGCCAGCTTCCTTCTGCCGTCCAGGACTGCCTATCTGCCTAGGGAACTGGTTCTCAACCTGTGTGTCTTGACCCATTTGGGAGTCCAGTGACTCTTTCATAAGGGTCATCTAAGACCATCAGAAAACACAGATATTTACATTGCAGTAATAACAGAAGCAAAATTGCAGTTATGAAGTACCAGAAAATTTATGGTTGGGGTCATCAGAATGTAAGGAACTGTATTAAGTAAAGGGCCATGGTCTTAGGAATATTGAGAACCATATGCTTAAGGAATGGTGCCATTCATAGTGGGATGGGTTTTCCTACATCAATTGGCAATCAAGACAATCCCCTGCAGACATGTTGAAACAAGTACATCTGATCCCTGCAATTCTTCAAGTGAGACCTTCTCAGGCTTTGTGAAGTTGAGAGTTAAAACTAACTAAGACAGTTGCATATGCCAGGTCTCAACCCTAGAACCTGATTGACAAAGGCATCCAGATGTTCTTCAATATTTTATTTATATTTATGAAATACATGGTTCTCCAATTTGAGGCCTTGAGTAAAATTTAATACTAACTCTGCTCACAATAACACAGAGCACCCAGATGGTCAATGTTGAATAAAGTATTTTGTTATGACACCTGAGTAAAGAAGACAGCAAGAAGGTAGCAAGCAGTACTTGGGGAAGGAAAGTTTGTGAAGGCAGGAAAATGGCAGAATCAGAATCATGAAATTTCATAATCCCCATAGAAAGATTGACTAAATTATGCCATATGTGAATGGAAAGTGCCTTCATGGAAACCTCTGAACTTAACTGGGAAATTTCAGTACCCTGAAATTCAAATCCAGAAATAGTCACATTGAAAATGGTAAGCCAGGTGCACTGATACACATCTTTAATCTCAGTGACATGGGGAGCTGAAGTAGGAAGATCACAAATTCAAAGCCAGCATAAACAATACTGGTCAATCTGGAAAGAAACAGAGGGGAAAAAAAGAAAGGAAAGAAGAGAGGAAGAGAGGGACGGAGGAAGGAAGGAAGGAAGGAAGGAAGGAAGGAAGGAAGGAAGGAAGGAAGGAAGGAAGGAAGGAAAGGAAGGAGGGAGGGAGGGAGAAAGGAAGGGAACAGGAAGAGAGACGAAGGGAGAGGGACAGAGGGAGGAAGGAAAGAAGAAAAAAGTAGTAGAGAGAGAGAATAAAAGAGGGGGTAGATGGAGAGAGAAGATGAGTCAAAGAAGCAATTCAATTTCAAAAGTCACCTTCACCAAAGCTAAGCAAAAACCCAATTTGCAGCTTCTTTCTTGGGAGGTAAAGAGAAAAGTAGAATTTACATTCAAAGTCTTTTCTCTTGAGGAACTCATTTCTGTCTCACATCCTTCACAGTGTTCATGCCTAGGGGCTGCAGAGAACAAAAGTGAGCTCAACACTTGTGTCAGTGCCAGAGAACTTGTAATGCCACAAACAGAAACTGGCACCGCCTTACACATAGGGAATGAGAGCCCAGTTTGTGGCTTTGGGAGTGGAAGGGATGAATGGAACACGTGTCTGAAAAATCCCAACTTTTCAGGGAACTTCAGGAAGACTCCTTTCTGGCTTACCGGACACAGACATGGTCCTGATGGGAAAATAGTACCTTATTGGCCTGGGGCCAGGGGAAAGGCACATAGTTTGGCACTGTGGGACTTGTAATACTACAGATACACACTAGAGGGAGGAAGAGACTACAAACTGAAGACTAAACCAGCACAACTCTGACAGGGTTACACATAAAAGCATGAGAAAATGTATCCCTAGGAAAACTTGAAAGTGTTCCAAAATCTTCACCTCAGATGACTGTAAAGGTCTTTCCTTGTACAGAGTTGAAGTAGAAAGATATAGAGACAGGTGTTTTTCAAATGCACAGCTCCAAATACAAAGGTACAAGTCACACACCAAAGAGCAGAAAACATGGCCCAATCATAGGAACAAAATAAATCTCCAAAACCTAGACTGCAATTAATGGGGTTAATGAATTACCAAATTAAGAATTCGAAATAACCATATTATAGATAGTCAATAAATTCACAAGAACATAATGGATACAATGACAATATCAAACAGCAATTTTAAAGCTGAAGAACAGAATAGGATAAAGAAATTCACAAGAGAAGATGTTCTTCAGTAATTCATTCACAAAAGGAAATCATCAGACACAAAGATGGTTCATTGACCCATCAGAAGTATAAAAAGAGGGGAAAATCCTACAGAAATAAAGTAGAGAGGTTAGAAAAGAATGGGATGAGTACTTTTAGAGTGTTAGTTAGGCTCTTGGTTCAATTCCTAGCACTAAGAAAATAAAAATGAGAGAGAGAGAGAGAAAGAGAGAGGCAGACACAGAACAGAAAGAAGGCAGATAATAAAAGATTACATGAATAAATATTGGCCAAACCTGTGAAAAGAAATAGAAATCCAGATGTCTAAAGGACACTAGCTGAGCTTAATCCAAAGAAGCACATACTAAGAAATTATAACCAAGCTGTCAAAATTCAAAGACAGGGATTCTGGAAGCACTGTGGTATGACTTGTCACATATAAGGCGTGGTGAGAATTTCAAGGGCTTTCTCATTGCAATCTTTCCAGGCAGAGGGATACACAATGATATATTCAAGTGCTAAAGAAAAATAATGCCAATCAAGAATACTATATCTGGTCATAATTTCTCCAAAAATAAAGCAGAAATACATTCCCAGATAAATAAGGACTGAGGGAGTTCATCAACACTGCATTTATTAAAATAAGAAATGCTAAAAGAGAAATTTTAATTGAATTGAAAGATGATTAAAGGGTCTCACAAAAGCATATGAAGGTGGAAAGCTCAATTGTAAAGATAAATGCATAGTCAACCAACTACAGGCTAGTAAAATGTCATAATGACAGTGTGCGAATTAATTCAATTTATGGTGTTAGACATAAGGGGAAAATACAGCCCTAAAAATATAATTTGTGGCATTATATTTATATTATATACTCAACAACATGTAGGGTTGAGAGTATGGCCCAGTGTCAGAATATTTACTGATTACACAAAGTCCGCACATCCCCTAAAGCATGTACAAAATAACGTCAAGAACAAGGCTTTCTAAACTTGCCAATCACGATCACTTTACATCTGAAATTTTTTTACATGACCATTGATATACAGGTATATAAAATAACCACTAATTCTGAGAATACCATTCTTCATAAATATATAGTACAAATCGCAGGAGTATGTTTGGATCCATTACAGAAATTATGGAAAAATCTACCCTAATCTTTCTTTGTAATTTTTATACATTTTAATTAAAGTATAACTGCAATACTTTCCCCTTCTCTTTTCTCCTCTATTCACTCCCAAATTGCCACAACTCTCAAACTGATAGCCTCTTCTTGTCCCATTATTATTGTTACATGTCTATATTATTTTTGTTACATGTATATATTGTGTTGGTATAATGTTCTTTTGAAATGTATGCACTTTACCCTTGTTCATTCAAATGCTTATTTCTCTTCCCCACTCTCTGGTTTCAATCTGGACATTGCATTGTGATACTTGTTCTAAGCATCACCCATCTCAACTTTGTGTAAACATGCCAAAATAAAGCAACTAGCCACAATGTTGAGCAAGGGAAAGGAAGTACAAAGACAGGGAGGAGCCAGAGGACAGGAAGATGGGAGACAGAGGAGGGAGAAGAGAGAGAGAGCTGGGAGAACAGAGGCAGGAGCAGAGGTCTTGGAACAACGTGGAAAGATGGACTGGACCTAATATATCACAAAAAGCAAGTATAATGTAGGAAATCTGAATTGTAGAAAGTACATGGGCTTGGAGGTTTAGGATGGCACAACTATTGCCCAACATTGTGATCTAGGTTAATTAAACAGTGTCTGTGCTGTGATTTGGGTATACAGCTGTTTAGGATTAACAGCAGCATTAATAAAAGATAAAGCAATAGTAAATTGTCACCTACAACAATATTGTTACATGCTATATGTATATATGTAAAACATATATATATATATATGTGTGTGTGTGTGTGTGTGTGTGCACAAATATGCAAACACAACCTTCTGAGTCTATTCTGTTGTTTGTGTATATACAATATCAGAGATACTGTTTATATTGAATAACTAATTTGGGAGCTCATTCCTGATAGGGAATAATTCTTCCATCCTCAGCAGTCATCAGTTGCCTATAGTTCCTTATCCATAAATGTGGTCCTATGAGATTTCTTTTGTCCTTTTATGTCAACATGTGTACTCATATTGCCACTGTTCAGATCTTGTTTATGCAGACATGGCTAAGAAAAGACTGACGGCAAACTTCCTGGTCTTTTAGTCTTACAGTGTTCCTGTCCCCTCTTCTGTGATGTTTACAGAGCCACAGATAGATGCAGGAGTTGTGACGTAGATTGTCCTCTTGTGCAGGCCCTCCAGCATCTGTTGGTGTCTGTGTTGTGTCCAGCTGCAGATTTTTTGATGGTCTCCATTTGTTGTAAAGAAAAGCTTTTGGATCAAGCATAATAGAAGGATAACGTTTAGAATGCAGTCAGGAATTAAGCTGGTCTAATAAAGTGGTGGTAGTACAGTCTCCTCTATGACCTCACTCGCCAAGGAAGGTTGGCTAGGTTTCTAGTACCGTGCACGGTTTTCCTCTTGTTGATTGGACTTAAATGCAATTAGACAACCATTGTTTACCACCTACCTGTGAGTACCACTTACCATACCTTAATGTTTATCTTACCATGCTGGTCATTGCCATGGTTGATAGGTGTCCCATCTGAATGGGACTATTAATTGCCTCCTTCTCTTGGCATCTTGCATAGTAGTTTCTGGTACCCTGGAAGCTAGAGCATAGAAAAGAGGCTTTCAGGTCAGACCCCAATAAAATACTTTGACTGTTGTGTCCTAAGTGCACAGTATAGCGGTACAGCAATAGGGTCTTATCTTCAATCTCTGAGGGGCAGACAAGGCCAACCACAATACATTATATTGTTTGGGGAGTTTCCTGGCTAGCCCTGATCATCCAAAGGAAAATTCCCTATGTCTAGTCCTAGTCTCAAATCTGGTCCAGCATTCCGGGACTTAGCAACAGCATGACGGCGAGCAGCAGGGCAAACCTGTGCTCTCAGAACCAAGGCTTCGGTGAAGTCACATGATGTAACACCGGTGAACACTGCCAAAAACAGCACAGATTTACCACATATCTAACTTGGAATTTGGTTTGGGTTCTTGCATATTTAGAAACCTTCCATGAGGCTGGAGAGAAAGCTCACAACCAAAGGTCAGAAAACCCTTTAACATTGCAGCTCTTGTGACCCCATTCTAAGTTATACCATCTCACATGGGGTCATGACTCCTATGATAAGAACTGTACCTTCGTCATCTAGCCCCGCGGCTCTGAAACAATGACATCATTCCTCATTTATCAGATTCCTGTAAAACTAATATGGAAATCATGGAGGGTGTTGAGTTCAGATTTTTAGGAGGTCTCCAGATGCCGGACAATACACATTAAGCTCTACGTCCCCAGGAATCCCTGGTCTAGTCAGAGATCACTTCACTGACAAAGATGCATGGGTTTGGACAGGAATCTGTTCCCATGCTGCAGTACCCAGAAGAGCAGTGGCATGACCCTGGCTCTTCACCTTCTCATTCAGCCTTCTATGCCTTACTTGGGAAGAAGCCAGCTAAATGTCAAGGCAATGGAGACAGGGGGGACCAGTTCACGATGGACTGGGAAAGAATGCTTAAGACTAATCACCAGTCAGTGCACATTTCCAGCTTTGTTGTTTTTAACGTCTATTTGTTTCTGTTATAGAGACAATAGCCTCTCATTGAAAGCAGAAGAGAAAAAATTATAATCCCATCAGTTATGTACACAACCAATAACATGTGAATGTTTTCTGTCTTCTAATGAATAGATTGTTGGGTTTTTTTTGCTGAACTGTGTTCATTCTGTGTGTTCAATTTTGCATACTGCTTTTTTCACACTATTACAGCATAAGCATTTTTCATTTGTAAACAACATTTTCTTTCATGGCTTCACAATATGCTTTGATGTGGTTATACTGCATGGAATGCTTCTTTCTAAATTTTCGCCACTCTGAAGACTTTCTAAAGGATGTGTATATACAGTGGTGGAACCGTCTTTTTAATACCTGAGGAGAAAATATGTAGTCAAAGATTTCTAAGCGTTTTCACACATCCTGTCAAACCACTTTCATGCTTTATTTATATGCAATTACATAAATGCTTTAAAATTCTAGAACTGAAGATAAAAGTATTTTTCATTATTCCCCTAAGGTCTGGAGGCTGACAGCAAGTAAGTGTTCTGTTACATTCTTTCATTGAAAATACCCACTTTATATGCCTGCATTTATGGATAATTACTAAATTAAGACCATTGTATATAGGTCTATAACTGGGGTTTTTCAGTTTGGTTCTTAATACAATCATTTGTGAATATAGCCTTATGTAACCAGTGTTTGCTACTTTGTGGGTTCTTCTTTCTTCCACTCTTATTTTTTTCTTCCACCCTTTCAACTCCTTAACACTAGATAAGAGAGAAAAACAGATAGAAAAGGAAAGAGAAACCTGAAAGTCAGGAGTTGGAAAGGGGACGATGTTATTATTTCCTAATGATTAGGGACATCAACTTTGATCTTTGTTGTCAGGATATCCTATTTGTTGTTGTTGTTTCTTCTTTGTGCACAACTACTTACAAACTGCAAACAACGCCCCCCGCCATGCCTCTTGGGGCCGTATTATTTATCTACCCTCTGGGAAGTCCCCAGAATTCCAAATGTCACACAATCTGCAGCTAGCAGCATCATGCCTCTGCTAGAGCACGGGGCAAATCATACTCACCTGCTGTGATGGAATCCCATATCCCACCCCCCCACACACACACCCCTGGGATATTTTTTATTAATTTATTAATTTATTTTATTTATTACAATTATTCACTTTGTATCCCCACTGTAGCCCCAATCCAGCTTCCAATCTGCTCCCAATCCCACCCTCTGTCCCTGCACCTCCCAAACCCCTCCCCCAGTCCACTGATAGGGGAGGCCCATCTGACCCTAGCCTATCAGGTCTCATCAGGACTGGCTGCATTGTCTTCCTTTGTGGACTGGTAAGGTTGCCCGCTTACCCTCAGGGGATGGTGATCAAAGAGCCAGCCACTGAGTTCATGTCAGAGACAGCCCCTGTTCCCATTACTAAGGAACCCACTTGGAGGCTGAGCTGCCATGGGTTACATCCGTGCAGGGATCCTAGGCCATCTCCTTGGTTGTAGCATCAGTCTCAGAAAAGACCTCTGTGCCCAGATTTTTTGGTTCTGTTGCTCTCCTTGTGGTGCTCAAGTCTCCTCCAAAAAATATATATTCTTATAATATTTCTATATTTTTTACAGAAACCAAAATTTCAAAATTCTGTCTACAGCCCTATGTCAAAAATGATAATTCAGGGGCTGGGAAGATGGCTTGGTGAGTAAATTAATCTTCACACAAGCATGAAGATCTGAGTTCAGAATCCGAGGACCCACATCAAAACCCATCGTGGTGGCTGGTACCGATAATCCCAGTGCTATCTAAAGTAGCCAAAATTAGGCAGATTCCCAGTGGCTCACTAGCCAACCAGAACAGGTAAGCACCAGATATTTTAATACTTACTGTCTGGTGCCTTTCAACAACTAGAAAGCCAAGAAATGCACAACACTGCTCCCCTTGCCCTGTCTATCTCTCCCTGGCCCCTGTGGTTTGTGAGAGAGATGATCCTCTTGAATCCACTAGGTTAAAAGTTAAACACTGGGGATGGAGGCCTCTTCCTGGCACTTGGGAAGTGGGCAGAGTGGGGTCCTCTGTTGCTGGAGACCTCTCCAGTACTAGGAGATCCTGTGGCATCCCGTCTAGACACTCTTCCAGATGGCATTTGCCTCCCAGCTGGCGCCTTCCTCTTCTTGATTCTTTGCTTGTACTCTAGCCTGAAGGCCTTCCCTTCTCCTAGAGCAGTGGTTCTCAACCTTCCTAATGCTGCTGCCTTTTAATACAGTTCCTCAAGTTGTGGTGATCTCCCAACCATAAAATTATTTTTGTGGCTACTTTATAACTAGTTTTGCCACTTTTATGAATCTCAATGTAATTATTTTAGGAGACAGATGGTTGCCAAAGTGACCCACAGGTTGAGACCCTCTGTCCTAGGGTGACACACTCCCAGTAAATACAATAAAATATCTCTATCCCTTTGTTTCAATTTGGGATAACTCCATATGGGCCTCCCAGGCCTTGTCTGCAGTATTTTCTGGGCCTTTTCTTATAGCCAACTGATTTCTCACCATCACTACGTGGCTTGCTCAAGCCCCCTTTCTTCACTTCCCTGCACGTGCTGAGCCTAACAGCTACCACAATAAACTTATGCAGGTGCTTCCAAAAGTCTCCTTTCTCTGCTTCCTGGGCAGGAGCTCCATCCCTGCCAATAACTTGCCCCATGACTCTAATGGACACCAATGCTGAGCTTTATTTTCCTAACATGCAGCGTAAGAGCTTTTGTCTTGTTTATCCACATCTCTTTACTTTAAATAGATTTATATGATTTCTTGGTTTCAATACAAAAAAAACTATAATTTTTATAAAATCATTTTTTTATAAAATACATTGACCAGGAGCCAAAGCATTCCTTAGGTTCCTGGTTACTCATGGGTTTATATGACTCTACAGGCCTTGTTTGGTGTCGTCGTAACCCAGAGCCTGACCAGAGAAGAGCCTCCAGACTGGAAGGCAAACACAAACAACTCCTCCCCCCCAGAAAAGGAGTGTTCAACTGCAAGATATTGGCTATCACATTTCTGGGAAAGTCTCCGAATGGAGGGCATACTACAGGACCACCCATACCCAAAGAAGTCACATGGCATCCTCATATCACAAAAGAGAGACACAAAAGGCTCTAGCACTCTAAGGATAAATGAAGGACACAGAAACAGGTTTCTAGATGCGTACTAAATTTGTTCCCAGTATTCTTGTTCTTTTGCATAGGAAATGGTTCAGTTAATCCCCACAGCACTCCCTGTAACATGGCCAACACCATCCCTATTTTACAGATGTGGCTACAGAGGACGTATGACAGCACAGAATCACACGTGTGTGTCTAAGAGCCAAGGCTAC
This sequence comes from Psammomys obesus, assembly GCF_907164565.1. Taxonomy (NCBI): domain Eukaryota; kingdom Metazoa; phylum Chordata; class Mammalia; order Rodentia; family Muridae; genus Psammomys; species Psammomys obesus. Next base: position 1,127,326 of record NW_026596109.1, read on the forward strand.
CTTCCCCGGCTTTGTTGAACTACAAAGTACTCGCCTGCTCTTATGCCTGCTTCCTCAGTGAGAGCTAGTAGTGAACACCTGGAAGGCAAACCACCTGCTTTCCCCTTGGACTCCTTGGCATGGTGTCAATCACCTGTTATTAAACACACATTTATGACACTAATTACTTAAGATCTCAACTTCTCGGTGGCATTTCCATCATATTACCATACAACCAGCCTTCTTACATCCCCGCCAAACTTTTCTTAAAATCTTCAGCCTTTCAAGGAGAGCGGATACAAGGAACATAGCTTCTCTCTCCTAAATTATCCAGTGAGCTCAATCCTGTGACATTTGCAAGATAACACCACCTGTCCTGGTAAACTAGGGTCCCACTGAGGACCCCTAGGCCCAGTACACTTTGGAAAGATGGTTTAAATGCCTCCATCTTAACATATCCATAAAAGCCGTTCTAAAGATGCTGGATCGTTCAATGAGAATCATTGAGGCCGATGAATGTGCTGCTGCCTCCAAGGTTATCATTGCATTAATAAAGCATTCTTTATAAGCTTCATGAAAGGCTGTAATTATATTTATAAGCAGCCTTTCTCACAACTTTAACAAAAGATGTCTAACTGGTGGTGGTGGCAGTGTGTGTGTATGTTTTGTGAGTGTATGTGTGTGTTTTAAAATCCTGTTCCATAAGGATTATGGCTCCCCTGCTGTTTGGAAAAGATCATCTCACTTGTAACACTAATAACTTGAGCAGGGGAGAAGCTGGCCTGGTGAATGGAATGCACTTCGCTGCACATCTTGGCTCAGCTAGAAATCGGAAACAGATGGTCCTTGCGGCTGCTTTCCCACTCGCGCCCGCTCACTGCCAGCCTGTGGTCTTCAGTGGGCTGCTGCTGGCAGTCTGTGGCTTGAACATAGTAGGACGTGGCAAAAGAAATCAAATCTTTTCCAATGAGCAGCGAGTTATAATGAAATTTGACAGATCTGACATTCTATACCTAACATCTAGTTAGAATATATTAACCTTTTAGTTTTCTTAAGCACATTGCATAGAAGTTGTGAATATACTTATTAGAAGCTTGTGTTGCATGCTTTCTCTCTCTCTCTCTCTCTCCCCCTCCCTCCTTTATAACAAGGGGCAGAAGGTTTAGCCCAATCTTGGGTGGCAGCTGGCTAGCAGAAAATGCATAGAGAGATTAAAAGCCAAGGAACTTCTAAATAGAAAGGAAGTACAAGAGATGCTACTAAGGAGGAAATTAATTCCTTGTAGGACATGGTGGGTAGATTCCAGCTGAAGGAAGGACAAACTCTGCATGTTTCCATGCATACACAGAGACAAAAATATGACCAGTCCTAGAGTAAGTACATCATTCGAATCGAATGGGGCTGTCTGGGTCCCCTGAATTTTCTTCAATACTGCCCTTCCTGGTATGTGAATTTGCTACTGCGACACTTAAAGGTGGCCTGGGACACAATTTTGTTTTTCATCAGGGCAATTATACCTAGATAGTTGTGCCACTTTGTCAAAGGAAGGAAGAAGAAAAGAAAGGAAGAAAGAGGGAAAAGAAAAGAACAGAAAAGAAATAACTGCCTTCCAGAAAAGAGGGCTGGGCCATTTTTCTGGCTGGGGAGGGACTGAACTTCCTGCCTAAGACAAAACCAATGAGTGAAAGCACACTCACTCACGCACTTTCAGCACTGTTCTGCAGTGTCCTGGGCTCCACTTGGGGACCCTTCCACCTGACCACAGTTAGAGGAAAGACCGAGGTATCAATAGTAGATAATCTCTCTTCAATACAGCATTCTCTTTTCCTTTTTAAATCTGCCCATCTGCCCTAAACCAAGCTCTGCAACCTCAGCAACAGGAAATCTTTCTAATTTCAGGGCTTCTAAGATGTTGGTGATTCAATCTGGTGGGGTTTTTCCCCCAATGTCTAAATCTACAAAAGAAACAAAATCTAACCACTTTCTTAGAATAGGAAAAGCATGGGTGGGATGTTTTTTAGTCAAGCAGATGTGGGCTGAATCATTCTTGTTTTTTTTTTTTTTTCTTTTTCTTTTTAAACAAAATCTTGTTTGTAGTTGAGATTAGCCTTCTAGACTGTTGTACATGTTTCACCTGCTTCACCTAAAAGCAACTTAGGAGATTCCTGGCATACAGCAGGTGCAGCATCCTATCAGTGACTTCAGAGGTAATAGCAGAGGTAAAGGGGCTGGACCCAACTCCTGGCCTTCATCCTCATTCTAGTTCTAACTCAGAAACCCTAAATAGGACACATTTTGTGCCCAACATCTGTTTCTGATTATAAAGTGAAGTTAACAATAAGTCTACGTCATAGGAACCTACCTGGAAAAAAAATACTTAAGACTCTTGGAACAACGCCTGGCTGAGAGGAAACACTGGATAAACGTTGGCTGTTATTACATGCTGCGTTCAAATCACGTGCTCTTGTAGAGTTTCACATTTCCAAGGGTCCTGGAAACAAAGCTTAAAAGGAGAGGGAAATGCATTTAATTGCTGGCACTGCAGAAATGCTATTTAATGGATGGATGAATGGATAAAAGACATATGTTCATCAAAGACAGGTGGTAATAGAGCCAGTCTATCTGAAGTAGACACAGAAGGATGATCTGGATAAAGATGGCAACAGGGAGGCAAAGAGCTGCAGATCCCTGCACAGTGGGACTCTGACCCAGGCTGTATTCTAAAAGGGGAGGCAGCATGAGCGCAATGTAAAGAGGAGCCCGCAGGACTGTGAGGCTGCAGCTAGCATTCCAGGTGGGCAGACTCCCGTGTCTTCTTGACCTGAACACTGGGGCACCTCCTCCCATTCCCAAAGCCGTTCTAACAGAGGAAGGCACCATCCTGCCTCAGGAATCTCCAGGTGGATATGGGAAGACAGGCTGAAAACATGAGCTGGGGAGTGGGCACGAGTATCGGAGCTGTGTTGGAACAAGGCTCAGCTTGTTAAGGGAAAACCAAAGGGAGAAAACCCAGACTCAAAGCACAGGACCAGAGGATGGGAAAAGAGGGAATTTCTCAGGACAGGAACAGCAGTGCTGACACAGCCCTTGTTACATATTAGGAAATAGGCATCTGATACGTGTGTTGGCTCACAGCTACACAAATACACAGATATACACATGCATACTACAATGTTATTTTCTTTGTTTTCCTGACTCGTACAGGACACACACACACACACACACACACACACACACACACACAATCAGAGAGGTTAATTATGCTGGGAGAGGCCACACAGTCAATAACTCCCCAGAGCAGGGTATGAGACTTCAGAAACAATACTCTTACCCATTCTACTATCGAAGCCTCTGACAACCATTAATATTCCGTTACATGTTGCCTCAGCACTGATCCGAAGTTTTCATCAGTGTTTTACACCTGTTGACAGCAGTCCTGCAGGCCTGTGCCCAAAGCACACTGGAAGAAAGACCCAGCTACAAATCCCATGTTCTGGGGTTGTTGGGGTTTTTGTTGTTGTTGTTTGTTTTTTTTTTTAACCCCCATAACACAACAGGTTTCAATCGTGCACTTGGTCTGTGACAACCAGAGCCAGGTTAGGAAGCCACTGGCACTTGGCCCAAGACTTCTTGTGATGGTCCATTTCCTTCCCAGTGCTTCCCCTTATCACCTGGGCCTTATTCTGTCTCCTGACTACACAGCTAGGGGACCCCACTTCTTACAATACATACTCAAGAAAAGAAAAGAAAACGAAAACGAAAAAGAAGCAGACTCTACGGGCTTGTTTTGCGATGGAAATGCTGCCTTCCCCTCAGATCCACTCACATGCATGGAGAAGTGTTCAAATGACAAGAGTTAAATTCAAACCATGTAGCCGCTTTTTTTTTTCCCCCTGACTGAAGGCAAACCATTTAGATGTTTGTTTCCAAAAAGGCATCTGTCAGCAATCAAAGAGGGGAAAATGCATAAAGCAATGCAATTGTTTGGAGTAGCATTTCCTGGATCATGTTAAATGCTTGAATTGTTCTCCATTATGCTCACCAAATAATTTTATTTCCCACAATAATTGCAATATTTAACATGTTTTATTTAATCTTGTTTTAAGGCTATTAACAACGGGCCACACTGTGAAAAGACTGCTATATGAGAAAGGGCAGCTTCCATCAGGCTTTTAGTCCACAATGAGAATGTTAAATGTGTCTAATTGTTCTGGATTTAAAGCTGTTATCCAAAAATATCTAACTTTTTTTGTTCAAGACTACTGTGTTATCTGCTACAAAGTACTTGAAGGTATTTCATCATTCACAAAATGAAGTCTGGGTGCCAGTTTAGTCGGTGCCCCATTCATTCATAAATAATGGGCAAGCATACAATGTTCTGAATCCTGGAAATGCTGTGTGCCTCGGAGGACAAACACCTTCAACTTGAGAGGATTCTGACAGACACGCTTAGACACGGAAATGCTTTGTCACACAAATGCAAATGTCCATGCACACTAGTGCAGGAGAGGAAGCTGGAGAAAATAAAATAGGAAAGGGAACTTAAATAAGGCAAATGGGCAGAACAGGAGGTGGATTAAAAGCCAGAATGCTGCTTCCTTTTCCTATTCCTTTGAGGTGGGAGAACCAAGTAGCTATTTTACCTTATACCTAGAATTTACAAATTCTTTTCTAGTCTTTTTCCAGATGGTTGTTTTCTTGACGATGTGACTGTACAACTCTTCTGGTCAGGCAATGTTTCTGGAAGGAGCCTGTGTCACAAAGAGGACACTGGCACCAATCTAACATTTGATATGGTACCATAAGCTCTTCAAAGCGACCTGAGACCAAGGGTATGCAAACACAAAGAACCCCCTCAGAGATCGAGAACAATCCTTCTAGCCCCATTTTATTAGATGATTACAATGGAGGACAAAAATAGGAAAAGAACCAGATTTATTCTATGTGCTGTTCGTCCCTAAATGCAGACTTGGGGCATGCCTGAAATGAGAAAATACCTCTGGTTCTAAAGACTAAAAATTACCTTACTGAAATCATTTTGTAAAAAAAAAAAAAAAAAAAAAAAAGAGCTATCTACTGTATTACCATAATGGTAAATAGTTCAAAATAATAATAATAACCCCTATTACTTTTAAGGAGTGGTCCATAAATAAAAAGCAAAAAGCAACCAAACTTAACCTCTTTTTAAATTAAAGACCAGAACAAAAGCTGCCAAAATACAATTAGGCTGAAAATATGCATAGGAAAAGTTCACTAGATAGTTGGATTGTTAAAACCACAACTCTTCAATGATCACAGTTTGATGGCTGTGAGAAACAATGATCAATCCTCCCACACCCTGAGGTACCCACATGGAAGGCCTCCGGGCACAGAACTGTAGATCATCACTGGTGAAAGCTTGGGGATGCCAGGGTGGCTCATCTTCAAGAAGAACCCCAGGATGAGCTTGCAGTGGTATTCCTCACAGGTGTTATCTGCAGCCCCTGCCCAGCTCAGTCCACAGGAATGACAGCTACAGAAGGCAGGTGGTAGAATCCAAGAGATTTCGGTCACTTCCTTCCCCATTAGTCCTCAAGAAGGGGCTTGAATTCAGCAGATGTCTAAAGTTTCTCCCACTTGAAAAAAAAAATTCATTTCTCTAGTACTTTTTTTAGGCAAGTCCATGCTATTGTGGGTTGTTTTTTGTTTGTTTGTTTGTTTGTTTGTTTTGAGCAAAAGAAAAAATGCTTAACTTAAAATTTCTACAAAGAAGATGGCTACACTATAGTGAGGAAATCAGAATTAATTTTTTCCTGATTAAGGAGACTTTTATATCAAATTTAGCCTGAATTGTGTAAAAAATGAATTGGTGATGACTGCTTACTTTATTTATAAAGAATGAAGGAGTTCAGAATTCATTTTAACAGCATCAAAAATAATATAGATATATAGCCTAGTGTTGGCTAGAATGCGTACCACACCAGCAAGGTAGTAATGTACTCACATGAAAACACAACTACAGACAATGCCAACTGAACCAGAAAGCAAGGGAGTCCGGTGCTGGCATCTTGTATTTAGGTTCTTTCATAACCAAATTAACTAATGAATTAATTAAAAAATTTAAACAACAACAAACCATACAAACAAGGTATAGAAAGAGAAATATTTTGCCCCTGGAATTTTTTTTTTCTCCTTGAAAAACCTGTTCAGTTATTCCGAGATTTAGTTTTAGAGTTTTTGCTTTGCTTCCAAGGGAGATGTGTAACACAGCAAAACTGAACCAAACACTTTCTAAAATGCATAGCTCACGTTCAAAAGGAGAGTGGCTGTGAAAAACAGATACTGAATCAGACTTAGAGTCTGAGTTGGGGGGAGGGAAAAATGCCCCAAACATTGCATGATAGTCTCTAAGCAGTTCCATCTGTCAGGCAGAAATTTTAGGCTAATAGCCTGTGGCGATCTCCCTCCGCAGTCCACTACCTGCCTTTGTCCTATTAAATCTCTTTATTCTCCTTAAAAAAAAAAAGGGGGGGGGGCTGGTTGTTGGAAGGAAAGGAAAAACCTTGCAGACCAAAATCATCTGAGTGACGAAGCCCTAATTTTAACCACCTCCCTTTGATGTGCAGCAGTGGGCTCTTGTTTTAAAGAGAGAAGGGAAGACGGGAAGACAATGTGAGCTGAGGACTTCTCATCTCCACTTCACCTTGCCACTGGGTCTGGGAGAGATTGGTTCATTGTCAAGGAGATTTTTTTTTTTTTTTTACCCATGATTCCATATGGTATGGACCGGACTACATGTTGCCCCACATGCCACTGCAAATGTTTTCTCAATTAGGTGTCTTATCTCCCGTGAGTTAGCATCAGATGAAGCTTGCTGACAGCGTAATGGCAGGGAAAGCTTCCGACGGCTCCATCAAATGGCAGCTTTGCTACGACATCTCGGCCAGAACTTGGTGGATGGTGAGTTGGCAGCCGGGACTGCCTTTTTTTTTTTTTTTCCTTTTCCCCCCCTTTTCTACTTTCCCTCCCTCTTTGACAAAATGTCCCAGACCTCACATTCATCAAACTCACATTTGATTTTTTTCACACTCTTCAGTGAGGCTGCCTCACACTGCTTCCTTTTGCCACCCTCCCTCTCTCTGCCACTCTGCAACTTGAGTTCCCAGTAATACTTGCCCTTGTTTTCTATGGGACAGTGTTTGGTGTTTTGTTTTGTTTTTCATATATTAAATATATTTTTAAGACTACCAAAAGTTTTATGGTGGAATTCTGTGTTTTAGCCATGGATGTCTGTAGATTTGCCTTGCCCCTTGGGTTTAGTGCCCCCTTCTCTAGATTCACACCCACTTCACTTTTGTTTTGGAGAACCGTGGGGTACATGTTTCTCCTTGGCTGTGAAATTGTCTAGGGGTGCATATCATATCGAGCACTGGAGAAAAGCAAGCCCGGCGAGATTCCCTCCATGTCCCCGTAATTGGAAGGTCTCAAGTCACCTGTAAGAGTACTCTAAGCCTCCGTTCCTCAGCTTCCTCGGGGACCACAGCTCCCACATCTAACTTTTTCATGTTTGTTTATGTCGGAGCAGTCCTCCCGCCTCTTAGAACCGCCAGCTCTAAGCGGAACCGATCCACACACACACCCTTCCTTTCAGTTGCTCTGGGCACAAGGAAGTTTAAGGAACTTCTAACTCGTAGCTGCAGAATGAGTTAACTCACATGTCATGGTCAACCAGGCCAGACAACCTTTGACTTCTGGGATCTATAAGAGCTAGAGTGAAGTGGGAGGATGTACAATAGCTCATTGTCACAGGAGACGCTCGTCCTGTGAGGAAGAGAGTCCCAGAATCATTGCTGTCCTCGTTAAGGGGGTGTCCGTTAAGGATTAATTCGTTAGCACTGCATTCCTAGTTTTCTGTAATTATTATTCTTGCAGCAAGCGTGAATTCTTCCAGGGAGTTTAAAAAAAAAAAAAGTTTGCTGCCAGGACAATGAATGTATTATCCGTTCCTAACTGGACCGTGAACTTCAGCTCATTCATTTCACATAGATATCAGTTTAAGAAAAGGAGAGTGTGTGATGTTGACCGGGGAGCCTGGCGAATGGAATTACAAAACAGGGCATGGTTCACTGTATGATCTTCAGAAAAAGTACTCCCTCTTCCTGGACAAACGGTGCTATCATTTTGGCAAGATGTAGGAATTCGGAAGACTGAGACTATTAAAAGCGAGCTACTGCAGGATGCTATTCGGCTGCTGCCTGGGATTCAGTATGTCCATTCCAAGGACTTGAGTAAAAGTAGTTGTGGGTATGTGCGTACATGTCTATTTTCTCTTGTACTTTCTTAACTAGACGTCAGAAACTTTACCAGTGGTCGCAGGACAATATTACAGACGGCTTTTGGCTAATGAGACTTGCAATCGTCTGTTAGCACCCTGAACTTTTATTCAAGGCATTTATTTTCCCATTAGACTTTGTGCCAGCAAGAACAAGGTTTGCCTGTATGAGATGGTCATATTGCTTCGATTCACACAGCTTGTTAAGCACTGCAAATGAATTTACTGATTCGTTTGGCAATTATTTTCTAGGCTAAGTTGTAAGCTTGAGAAAAAAAAAAAACTGTGCTGATCTCATGTTCTCAGTAAAACACTCTTATTTCCTTACTATATTTCAAGAGGTCCTAGATTTTATAGACTGTTACTTTTTATGGCAAATTGTGTCATCTTTCTTTTTTTCTTGCAGAGATCACCAAATGCTTCTTTTTTTTTTCTTCCCTTCTAATTTAGAAAACTGTAATTTCTTTTCTGTAAAGTTTACTTAGAAGTTGCTCTTCATTTAAAATTGTTTTACAGCTGTTTTACCGCGGGGAATATAATGTATAAAAGTGGTGGGAACACTTAGCAATGCATTTGACTAAAGATAAACAATGCTGAAAGCTTGCACGCTGCTGTTTAGGCTGCACACAGCAAAGAAGTTTCTCTTGACTTCAGGGCTTCTTGGGTTTTGCTTTGAATAAGGAGTGAGAAATCTACAGGCTCTTTAGAGTAGTTCTAAGAATTACCATAGGGAGTAAATCAAAATTTTAGTTCCCTTATGGGCAATTGTACACCATAAAACTTTAGACCTACAAGTTACAAATAATTCTGATGTAAATTTTCCATTACTGGTGGAAAGCTAGGGAAAAGCTTTGATGAAGGGGGAAACAACTAATAAAAAAATACATGTTTCACATTATTTTTCGATCTCTTTCCTTCAATAGCCCTCATTCTTTCTCCCTCAATATCACCACCTTACTAACCCAGACAATTTTTCCAAACTGAAAAGAAAAAAACAAAAAGCAGAAGCAAACTTATGGCTTACATGGTTCTTCAAGCAAAGGACAGTTCGAGATCTGAATTTCATATTAAAGGCAAATAAAGTTTTAAAATTACCTCCTGTGTCATCTGGCTGCTCAGACTCCGGACTCATAGCAGGAACCTCCGGCTTGGTCCTCCCAGCATACAAAGGCAACTCAGTGAATGCCCCCTCCGCCCATGGAGACTCGGCCTCAGCTGCCAGCTCCGGGATATGCAATTTTGCTTTTTAATGAATCGTAAACAATTTGTATGGCAAATGAGTTTGTTTGTTTTAGTTTGGGGGCATGTGCTGAGCCAGGTTGTAGAGGGCTATCACCTATTCCAGGATTTAGGTGTAAATGGGTGGAGCTCTGGATTGCTTTTTAATTTTTTTTCTAAATAATAAAGCCACATTAGAATGAAAGAAACCTGGTCAATAAAAGATTAAGAATAATGATCCTTCCCCTTTCTTTTCCTCCCTTCCCCCCATAACCGCTCTGGCTTACAGTGGAGCTTAGGGCCCTTCCTGATAACTAACTAGAAATCACTTGGATGAAGTAATCATCACTCCTCTTAGGTGTAAGTTTTAGCTTTGTCTTTAAAAGACTACTTCCACTTAAGAAACAGTGATTTTATGATGTAAAATACTAAGAAGGCATATGTCTGACTCTCCCTTCTTTCGGCTAAAAGTTAATGCTTTCCTGAGGGACACTGGGTATACGAAATTAAAACATGAATTTTTATAGCAAACTGGTGAAAAAAAAAAAAAAAAGGTACACAGGATACTCCAAAGTCTAATGAAAACTTTTATTCAAAGCTACCAAGTTGTAAACAACTGGGAGGTTGACAGGCAACCGGGTTCAAGCATGCACATTCTAACAGTAATTACCTTTGGCACTGCCACTTATAAGGAACCTTTTGATATCTGAGCCACTTCTCTAATGCTTTAATCATGTAAATCAAGAAATAGATATTTCGTATCAACCTCATCTCACTGTGTTGTGACATCTCTAGTTGAAACTTTCCGACAGAAACTAAGGAAAAAAAAAGTACTCACAAAATTGTTCTTCACTCCAAATGAATCGGAAACACCCTGAATGCACATATTTGCTCCAGAAGAGATTTTGGTCCACCAGAACACCTCTGTTCTCCCACCCAGCTTTAAAATGAAAGCAGAATAATCCTTCTCCCAGTTACACTAATTTAGTGACAAAGGTTTGTTATGGGAAAATTTGTCTATGAACTCCAAAATACACTTGTCTTTCTTCTATCATTCAAATTTAACATTTATGACAACTGAAGCTAAAACTACTAGGTGATTCTGCAACTAGCTTCTGTTACCAAGACCAAATTCCTGACTATTTATTTTTGACAATTTTTTAAAGAAATTAACACGTTAATTTTCAATGCATAATTGTTGTTTAAACCCAGTTGTTTACAACTCAAAGTTGGTATACCAGAACATGCTTGGGCAAGAGGTATCTGGTATGCCTTGTGATATAAATATCTGTTTTTTTTTTAAATATGCATGTAAAAACATGTTTCTGTGAAAAACTGTTTTGTTCTGTTTACCAATTAAAAGCCATCACCTGCAGTCTACTTCCACAATGACTGGCAGCTTTGTGTTCCTTGAAACCTCTTGCTGCTGTTGACTTGAATTCATGTTGTGAGCCCACTTCAATTTCTGAATATTAATTATCAACTGAGCAACTTTTCCTAATGACCATTTTCTGCATGCCTTCGCCGATATTGCCTGATGAAGACTTTCCTAGGAATTCGCAGCAGCCCTTTCAAGATAATCATTGAAATAACTTGGAGGTTGCTAAAATGGTAATAATGAAAAGAGTCAAAAGAAGAGAACCGGAAAATAATGAAACATAACGTAGTCTCAGTGCCTGATCTATTTTTTTTTTTTTTAGAAAAGTCCATGGCAAACCTATTTATACACCTTGAATTTAGTGCATTTGCATGCCCTTTGAAAATATTTTCATGCGTTGAGTGGCTTGATCTGAACTAATCATTAAATGAGCAACTTTAAGCAGAACCGCCATTGTAAATATGTGTAATCATATTATGTCTAAGAATATCCACCAAAATCAGATGTTTCTATGCCTCAAAACCTTTTTTTTTTCCTCTCTGCATTGGCAGTAAAAGGTTCTTAAAAAAAAAAAAACAAAAAACAAAAGAAACTCTGAATGAGGTAGAGTTGACTTTTTCTTCCACATACATTAAGAATTTATCCTTATCGTTTTCTTTGAGGTCAGCCTTGTACAACCACTTTTCAAATACAATTCACTATTCTTAGAGAGAAGCAAATACATTAGACTAGTTCCTTTTTTTTTTCTTCTTAAATTTAATTAGGATCCAAATGTGCTTCATTCGGAAATGTGATTGGCTGCTTAAGCTAGCCTGTGCTCTTCTGCTATCTTTCTAAAAAATCTTGATTTCCTGTTGTTACGGTCCTATTTCTCCTGTGAACTTTGGACAGTGAAATAAATGCTTTGTCCTTCCTTATTTTCTAGTTGAGTTTCCTTCACCTGTCCTGAATATTGTCAGGAGTGTTTCTAATTTAAAACCAAGAGAATCAGGGGCTGATTAGAAGACAGGAAATTGGAGGATTAAGCTGTCTGGTTGCACTTCCTTTACTTATCAGCACTCAGTAACTCACTTGAGATTGCAAACTCAATAGGACAGTTTTTTTACAATGCATTGTTCTTTCTGGGTGCTTGCAGACAGACCGTACTGGTGTGTGGCAGCCTGTGCTTGTCCACAAGCATGCACACGGATCCGTGAGTGTTCCCGTGTGCACTTGTTGAGTATGATGGGAAAGGATCTGCGGCTGGGAGTTATAAGTGGATACTTTTAGGTGGGAAAGTCCTGAACCAAATGAAGGCTTATAATGTAGGCATGAAAGTTCACATAGAGACTGTTGTCCCTGGATAGTTCTGGGAAGTCGTGTAAATATTGGAACGCTACAAGGGAAGTGCTAGTTTGGAAGTTAGAACTAAACGCTGGGAGCCCTTATGCTGTCCCACTCTCTGACTTTGGCTCAGAAGTGCAAACACACTTATCAAATAGAGAAGTAACTCAAAACAAGAGAATGAGTTAATCTAACAGGATTCCCAAGGCCACTTTAGAAGCCTTTTGCCTCCAGACAAGAATGGATTCTTTTTTTCTTGTGACAGCAAGTCTGGGTGCTCCAGATGAGCTTATATTATGAAATGGATGCAAGGCAGGGAACAACACAGTAATCAGGACAGGAGCATAAAGATTTGCCTTATGTTACTAATAACCCCAAATTAATGACATAACACAAGTAAACTGATCTTGTAGAGTTTTACCGTGTCGTGTATATTTGCAGGGTTGTGTCCTAGAAGGCAGGCTGAGAAGTTCCTCTTTTGACCTCATTCTGCCCACTGTTTTGCCCTCAAGAATTGGCTGGTTTGATTTAAGAGAGTTCTTGGTGAAGGTGTAAGCTTTTCCTACCTACAGAGCAATAGAAGATATGCTGTGACAAAAGGAGTTGGCTTCTTAACTGGTAAAGAGGGAGAGAACATTTAAGGGCTTGTTGTGCAGACAGTCCATTATCCCTTCATTTGTGCACCACTGATAAGGCCCAGATATCAGCTGCTGTCTCTCTTCACAGGTAGAAAGGATTCCATCAGTACCTAGCTGAATATTTCACCCTTGCTTTTAACACTGATGTCTATCAGGTAGATATACACTAGATGCTTTGAATATTCTTGTAATAAATCTTATCACAAACCTACTTTATACCTAAAAGAAGCAAGGTTAATAATAAAGGTTACCCATCACTCAAGACAATGTACAAGCTAAAGACAAGCTACTAAGTCCGTAGAGTCTGCCTGTTTCATTTAGAACCTCTTGTTTTAGGTGAATTAATAATTAGTATGTAATGCTACTCAGAACTTTGGATGATTGAGACCACCCATTTGTAGAGGCACAAGTCTGTTTTCTATAGAGGTACAAAGCTCAGAATGTGTCAGAAGGAAGAGCAGGACAGCCATCTTGTGAGATGGATGCCTGATCTGAAGGAGTGATCCATCTTCCTCTTGTGCAAGAGGAAGTGTCAGTGATGTTAGAGGAGCTAAAGAAACAGTGAGACATGCTGGTCCTGATACACTAATCTAGGCATTTACAAAAAAAAAAAAAAAAAAAAAAAGAACATTTAGAGGAAGTAAAATACAGCATGCTTAAGTTCTCAGAGAATGGTAGGAACTTTTTTTTTCTGTTAATATCTATTTAGTAGATATTTCACCTACAGATTTAAGTGGACTATGATGTTTTTCAAAAGGCCACTTTTCCACAAGAAAGCATTTATTCTCTTCTCTCATTTTTTTCTTCCTCCTCCCACCTCACCCTGTAGCACAAATGATAACATAGAATATTGGTGCTGAAGATTAGTGTTGGATAGTTTTCATTGCCCCAAGATTTTTTAGTTAAAGGTTTGCTCCAATACAGAGTTTTCAAGAAGAGAAGACACAAAGGCAGCTTACCTTTGTCTAATGGCAATGATCTGAATATACTTACTATGAATAAACACCTATATTCCAGACAACTGCTGGCTGTAAACAATATATCTCAGCCAGAGCTCTGTTTTGGTACCCTGTATTGAACATAATTTTTTATTCCTTGTAATCCAAGATTTTGTGTGTGTATGTGTGTGTGTGATCCTTGATATGCACATGCTGTTGCCAAACCAACAGCTTTAAAGGGATAATAATAGGGAAGGACCAGGTCAAAGATGGAGATGAATGATCTCCGGCAGGACTGCCTGCTCACAGCCATGGGGCATGAGGAAACACAGGATATATACACCAAATCCTTGACACAAATAGCTGAACCGCATTAGACCACATATCCCTACCCGACCGGTATGTAGACAAGCCTATACCATCTAGAAGACAGTTGCACTTAAACTCCTGGGACAGTCCCCTCTTCTGCTCACTCCCAATATTCCTCAAGCACCTTCTCCCGCAGATGTGAACCTTTTACTCATGCTAATGAAATCGCTTAGCAGCTGGGTTTAATAAACCCCCTTCCTATGCTGAAAAGATAAACATTGTCAACTAAATAAATGATTTCATCCATTTATTTAAGAAGCAGTTAAAATCAGCATACATTGTTCCGGCATCCTTATTTTAAGAAAATAGTAACTAACCTCACTTCTCGTTCTGTAACTGAGTGGGAAGCCACCTGTTAACAGGTGTCACAGGCAGTGCTCCTTTCCCGTAAACGGTAGGGAATCATGGAAAGGCAAGTTGCCCATCATTCGGGTCAAAGTCTACACAGTATTGCCAGCAGGGCTCTTAAGAGAGGAAATATAAAAATAATTGCAATAATTATAGAAGGGGCTGCTATAACTTCTCGGTTAGAAGCTGGGAAATAAAGCAAACCACACAAAGTCACAAATGCAACTATTTTCTAATCAAGCATCTCGGCTAACGAATTCTGTGGCAGAGCAGTGGCTCTGTGAGAGCTGGAAAGCGGTAGCGATTTGCCGCTAGACAACAGGATATGCGGTCCTGTAGGGAACCACGCAGGATATGTGTGCTTCCTGGGATATGGTGCTCCGGGTGCACACTGTAGATCAGAAGACAGCGTGAGATTCCAGCATCGAAGAGTTTCGCTGGACAGAACAGCAAGCGAGTTAAAGGGAAACGCCCCCGGGAAACGGTTGCAGCCATGCAAACTACACTACCCTTGAGAGTAAACCATTTGCATCTGCTCCTCTCCTCAGGCAGGTTGTTGTAGGGAGAAGGAAGTCAAAGGACCGGTAAGTGTATCAAACTCGAAAGGAGCTCTCAGGCAGGCAGGGCACAGTCCACATAGGTGTCAAATATTGGAAGGGGTGCAGGGGAGGCTGAGAGGTAGTTGGGGTGTTGCAGATTGCCAAGCCCACCCCAGTCACTTCATCATGGCTTTATATTTCAAAAGAGAGCCTTGGGCATCCCCACTGGGGTGGAGGGCCTTTCCTCAAAGGCTCAGGCCAGAGAAAATAACCCTTTTCCTCCACCCAGCCAATTCTACTCTTCCTTCAATGCCTATTGGAAAGGAGGGCTCCTTTGTGGAGCTTTCTCTGGTCCCAGAAGCAAAATGAGTCACTTCTTCTATGAGCCCCAGGTCATCCTGCTCAGAGAATCCCATCAGTGACAAACCATGTTGGAGTATTTTGATTTGTTCTCTATGACTGTGTTGTTTCTTTAATAACAGGGTCTGGGCCTAGAGCTTGGTATCTCCAGTGTGTAGCTTGTGTCATGGACCTAAAAGGACCATAGCTCAGTAAGAGATATTGAAAAAGTATGGGCAGTAGGGGCCAATGGGCCTTTTGTGTCTCCCCAGAGAGAGGATTGGCCAGACCTTTGTCCCACCACCTGCTTATGAGACCTCTAGCTACCATGTGACAGATTCCTGAGTGTTGAGGGTTCCCAAGCACTCGGGACAAGGTGAGCTACAACTCAGAGCATTTCTATGAGAGTGTACCATATGCATTTCCATTGTACCAATGAGGAAACTGAGTCCTTGTTACAATGAAGAGGCCAATAAGAGGCTTGAGAGAGTCCAAAGCTGAATCGCTCAGCCCTGCATGGCAAAGGTGCTAATATGCCCAGCACTGTCACATGCCCAGCTCAAAAGACAGTGATCTGTTAGCATATTACTAAATGAAGACAGATTTCATCCCATTTTACAGAGAATATGGGATCCCTAAAGACCAAAGTTCTGCTGAACTTAAACTCATCCCAAAGCCCAGGTAATGGTGACCCTTCTATGAAATAACCATCAGGTCAGGAACATGTTCCAAAAACATCAAGCAAGCACTTCCTCTTCCTCTGAGTGACAGGTTAGTAATAGATTGTCTTTTCTCTTTTCTTTCTGCTTTTATTTGTTCTTTCATCTTTTTGGAAATAAGCATGCATTGTTTACTTATAAAAGTGATATTTAGGTGTGAGGAGATGTACTCGCCTCATGAGCTTGAGGACATGAGTTTAGATTCTGGCACTAGGGAGATGAAAACAGGAGAATACCTTTGGTCTGCTGCTCCACCAGTCTAGCCAAATCAGTGAGAGACAATGACTCAGAAACTAAAATAGCAACTAAGGAAAACACATAGTATCAGCCTCCAGCTTCCATGTGCATTCACAACACACATAAAAATTGAGATTTAACGAACTCATAACCACTAAAAGTATGTGTCCTCATTGATCTCATAAGATTGGCAACTAAACCAGCTGACAGTGTCCATGAGCACCTGAAAGCTTGGAGTTGAAAAATGACTTTATATGCTAAAGTTACGCTATGCCCATTTCCTTCATTACATCCTTCACCAACTTCCTGCCTGTAAGGCTTCCTTACCTAGAATGAGGCATGTAGTCCTTCCCATTCCTCAGTGAAGCAACCGTCAAAAGCACAGATTCCAGATTCAGGCTGCTTGAAGGATTACTGGTCCTGGGCAAAATGTGTGACATGGGATGGACAATGTCTAGAAACATTCTGAATGCGTCTACATTTCCAAAGGGGAGATACACCAGTCACTGATGTGAGGTTTAATAGCACAGTGCACAGTGCACACGCCAGGAACCTGACAGGTCTCCTGACCCCTTCCTCTTTTAAGTTCCATCTCTCGAATTCAACATAGATCTCATTACATTTGTTTTCTATGTAATTCCTAAATCCTCCATCCACCGCTGTCTCCCAGTCTAGGCTGCCATCTTGACTGTCCCATCTTACTACAATAGCTTCCTAACTGGTCTCACCCCATCTGCCTTGGCCTCCTGCACTCATTCTTCACATTGAAGGCTAAAGGAGCTTTTCAGACACAGGTCATCTGTCATCTCAATAGTTGCCCTTGCTTTTAGAGAAAGAGCAACCCCCCCCCCCCCATGACGCCTGCACGCTTTTGCCTCTCCAAGCCTGTCTCAGGCCATTCTTCTCACTGAAAGGATTCATCCCTGAAACTGAACTGCTGTCAGTTCTTCAAGTTCTCAGCAACTCAGATGCTGGACACATTCTTCTCCTTTCCCTAGAAAACGAGTCTCTCTGTAGTTAGCATTCCAACTACTATTCTCGGTACAAACATGCTTTCTTAGGAGCCTCCTACCCCAAAAAACTGTGTCAGAGAGTTCTATGTCTGTGTTATGGGATCTCAGGGCACTCCAGACCTTGATACATGAACAAACAGAGCAGTGTTTACATTCAGAAATGTGTGATGGTTTAATGGCTTATTCCCTTCATCATACCGTAAGCTCTATGAGAGACAAGATGTGGCTCATACTTGTCTTCTTGCCTCCAGGAAAGTATCTGGCATAAGAGGAGGCAGTGGAGAGATGTTCACCGAGCCAGTTTGCGAGTGGGTGTTAACACGGCTGTTAACTGCTGTTATCATAACTAGCATTTTTCACACAGAAAAATGTATTTAAGAGTGGACAGTCTTCCTTACATGTACTTAACATTCATTTCTCCCTTATAAAATATCAGTTAGAGGCTTGAGTTAAGATCCTGCATTTGAGACCTGGGTGTGCTAGGAACAGACTTTGGCTGCAGGATTCCCTACAAATGGCTATTGAGGGTTCAACAAGTTCATGATCTAATGTCATTAGCAAGGCATTTGGCAGATGACAAATATTCATTCAGAAGTGTTAGATTATTACTACTAAAACTATTGATAGTCCCAAATCTTCCACCAATAATGTGTGGACTTTTAAAACCCCCTTTAAACTCTCTGGTCATCAGCTGCATCCCTTTTGAAATGATGGTGTCAGTATCTTTATTTAAAAATCCAAGCACTGTGTGAAAGATTAGGCTAATTATTTAACAGAAAAGCCTTCTTGAAAATCAGAAAATTTCATATATGCAGGAAGCCACTATTGCTAACCATAAAAACACGGACTCCAAATAGATATATTAGCACAAAATTTTCACAACCATTCAGGGAGCTTTATGACCCTCTACCTGATAGCCCAATATGAGGAGTGAGAAGTCTCTCCATTCTCTGAACCAACAATAATGATGAGGGGCTGATAACTGAAAGAGTGGGCAGGAGTGTACAGAGGAGGATGTAAGAGACTTACAGGGAAGAGATAAGAAACTGTAGTGGCGCCTCTTTTGCCCATCACTCTGGAAGCACTATCTCAAGTAGGTTGCTCACACATAAAGCCAGATCAGTTTGTAATACCTGCCTGTGGTTAACAAGTTATATGTGTAAGCCATTAACGACATTCCTAGCATGTGTTTCTCATTTAGTAAGGGTCATCCATCATCAAATTTGTAATTATTTTACTGGTGTTGTTATGCATCATTGTTGTATTAATTACTGTGTATTAGGGTATCGATATTTTAGGACCTGGGAAAGTAGCAGAGGGGTTCAAGAATACCTAACAAACTGATTCCTTTAAAATGATGTAATTGTATATGAAGGCAAAGACATTGCTGTCCCGGAGTGTTTAATTTGCCCCGTCAACTCAGTTTAGGCAACACTAGTATCTGTGGCTAAGACTCCTCACAGAAACCTAGAACTTATTAAAGAATAGGCAGTAAACAAGAGCCTCGTCCCATGATATGGAAATCACTGTTTGTGGTAAATGTCTGTACAAGCACGTGCACTTTCTGCTCAAGACCCAAAACCTGTTTCTCCAGCCATGGCTCAGGAAAAGGCTCGCACGAACTCCTCCACTGCAGTCTACATGCCAGCTGACCTACAGGCACTCTCTCTCCTCCAGGAACTGTCAAATGTCCAAAGCACCTCAACATCCTTCACTCAGCAGCGCTCACAGGCAAAAGCGCGATGAAGCAAATCCATTGGCCATACTCTACAGACTGCTTCACTTGTCTGCCATGGTTCTGTCGAATGATAGCCCATTTGGTGGGTCACAAGCTGTAGGACTACTTAAATTTGGTTCAGAAAGCTAACGGGCACCCTGTTGAGATTGGCACAGAAGGAAAGGTGCTTGCTGACAAGCCTGATGATGTGAGTTCAATCCCCAGGACCCGCATAGTTAGTGGCGAGAACTGACTGTCAAGTTTTACTCTGACTTCCATATGTGTGAGCTCATATCACACATACACATATGAATGCGTATATGTATATGTATACACATACACAGATAAATAAGATGTGGTAAAAACTATCATAAGCAGATAAAACTACTTTTTAAAAAAGTTAGGCAACTGATCTGTGATTTGCACACTGTCTGAAACCTGGCTACCCAGGCCCATTTTAATACACACTTTATGATAAGCAATGCTTGCTATTTAAGATTTGAATTAGTTATTAATCGTGTTGTTAATATTTTTCCACTGGAGAATAAGACACCCAGAGCTCAATGATATGAGCTTGGACCTTCTGTGCTGGGTAATAATTAGTCCTCAGGGGCTGAATCACTAATACAACTCCACATTTCTGGCTTCACAGCATCTCACTGAGAACCCTTAAAGAGACTATTCACAATCTTCCCTTACTTAAGGCATCTAAGATGGGGTTTCTCATTAAAAATATAGTTGTGTGGGTTGACTCACTCTGGTAGAAAATTCCACTAAGTCCACGAGTATAATACGGGATAAAAACACGCAATAAATTATTCATGATTATTTATGCTCCAAAAACAAAATCAAAATACTCACCCCCCCCCAGGTCAGTGAGCCCTGTGTCCCATACTGTCTTTCTATGTGACATAGAGACACCCATTCTGCCTTCGATCTACTATTCCTGTACTTGCTCAGATAATGAAGGAACCACACATTGTGTTGGGCAGGGGAGAAGCCAGTGTTGACTGTCACAATGTCTAGCAAAACTCATTCTGCTAGTAAATCCTAAAAGACAGGGAGAAGCAAATAAAGTCCAAGGGCATTTGTAAGGTTAGAAGTTTTAGTTTAGAAGGTTATAGTTTTGTGCATTCCATGTGCTCTCAATATTAGGTAAGTCAGGCCAGAAGAGCAGCAGAAAGATAGACTGTGTGGACATCAGGCCAGGGCATCAGTTAGCAGTCACAGATAGGCCAGAAGAACAGCAGAAAGATAGACTGCATGGGTATTAGGCCAGAGCATCAGTCACACAGAGCAGGGACAAGGATTTCACCAGGACCTAACAGGACCCAGTAGGGGATTGGCTGGATTGCCAAGTGCCACCAAAAGTACAGAGATGGCAAACAATGGATCCAAAAACCTCTCTTCCCACTTGAAAATGAGCATGTGGAAGTAACACACAAGTAAAAGCGCTAAATGCTGCTGAGTGGGAATAAAGGGGAACTTGGAGGAAGAAAAGATCTGAAAATCTTGAAGCGAAGAAAACCATTAAAGTGATGTTTGCATTTTTCTATATTCTAAAAAAAAAATTAAAAAAATAGAAGGGAAACGACAGATAAATAACTGGATGGGAAATTTTTTAAATGAGATTGTCAAGGTGAAGTAGAGACTCAAACAACTGATAATGCATTAGCAGTCTGGTGCTGCTGTGTTTGTGAGTCTGGGTGTGCTCATCCAGAAATTGCATTTTCAAAAACTTTCCCAACAGATGAATTACACAAAGAAAAAAAAAATTTTTTTTTAAATCACATGACAGGGAATGACGCCATGCCAGAAACTAAGTCCAATTCAAGGACCACAAGGTGTTTCTATAACCGGAACAATTGGAGAGGAAGCAATAATCAAAGACATTTAAAAGAGGCTGGAGAAGAAAGAGTGCGTGTAAGACATTAATGTCCCGAGCCATGCTTCCTGTGTTTCAGGCGAAAACTAAGCAGAGGTCCCAACTACACTCAGCCTGAGCTCCACAGAGGAGAAGGGGGGACATCTGGGTGAGAGAAGGGGCAAAATTTCACCAAGCAGCTTATCTCATGCAGAAGAGATTCTAAAATTCCATTTAACTTACCACCTTTGATATCAAAATACATCAAGATCAATGACTGGCTTTCGTAAAATTCAAGTAAAGTTGAAAGAACAATGTACTTACTTCCCAGTTACTAAGGAAGCTCAAAACACATACACTGTTACAGGTGTACGAATCCAGCCTACACAGGCAAAAAAGAGACTCAAAAGAAAAATAAATTAAGCAGACTGGACCAGCAGAAGTTAACGACCTGTACAATAAATGTAGGTGGTCTAAACAAGATTTTCAGGTGAATTTAAAATATTGCGTCCTGATATTGATGATCTCTGACATGCTTAAACAAAAGTTTTTAGATTAGCAATAAGAAGGCAGAGTTATTAAATAGAATGAAATAAAAAGAGAAATAATCTCAACTTCTGAAATTGGCAACTTTTAATTCAGAAGCAACTAAATAAGGAAATTAGACAAATGTATAGTATTATCTGTCATTTACTCATAATGACCAATTAGAGAATGACAAGATAAAGTAATAGTAGTAATTAATTCCTTAATATATCAATTAACCTAATATGAAATGATATAACACAAAACTAACAAAAATGGAAGGAATTGACAGAAATTTAGTTTAGACCTGTGTAATTTTGTACAGACTTACCCAACTTTGGTAGTTCATTTAGACAACAGTAATGACATGAGCTATTTGAATAAACATAATTAGTAATACTAAAATAACTAGAAAACATTGACCTCTATAAACAGAATATATCATCTTCTAGAAAATTCAGAAAAGTTTTACCAAAAAAAGTACTATGTTGAACAGTACATGTACATATAAACATGCATACACAGTAAATTCATAAAGTAAAGGCTTTCTGGTCTCTCTTACCTGGACACATACAATGAAACTAGGAAACAATAACACAGTGTGTTCCACATCACAAAGGAGTTGGTTTCAAAATTAGCAATGATGAACGGATGCTCAAATTGCCATTGTTATTAAAAGCTGCTCTAGAAGTCCTGACCAACCGAGAAGATTTAAAACAGAGTACTCTGTATAATTGCCATCTTCGGCGAGATGGCTAAACTCTAGGAAAGCCCAAATAAACCAAAGGGAAACCACTGCTGTCATGTCCCGGTAAGGCGATGGCTTGCTAATCAAGAAACAGTGGCAGTTAAAAGCCCTGTAGGAAACCTGCTCTACCTCCAACAATATCCAGAGCAAAATCATAGATACCTAGAGGTCTCCCCCAGAGCAAGTGTGCTTAACCTAAATAGGTGACATAAAAGTCACTGGTGGGTGTGAAGACTGAACACACTACAATCTAAATATTGTAAAAGCAAGTTTCACCCCCAAGTTAAGCTGTCAGTTCAATACTACTCATACCAAGCCCCCTAGTACTAGGCTGTACATTGCTTTGTTAGAGCTTTGAAACTTACACAGTAGAGAACAAACATTTTTTTACTTCAAATTTCCATATAAATGTAACAAACCAAGGTCATTACTCTCTTCATTAAAAGAAGTATCATTGACTGAATTTCCAGGATAATGTTATCACTAAGTAAAATGTGCTAGGTTTCTAGCAGGAAAATTCCTTTGTTCACAGAGCTGAGTGTCCCTCAGAAAAACTCAGCAAACCCAGGTCTTAGACGGAAGCCAGGTTCCTCACACCACAGATTCAGCTGTCTGCCAGGGGCCATTTCTTGCTTTAGTATTTGAATCGTGAGACGGTCACTGAAAATTAAAAAGATTTCACTGGTTTTCTGAGGAGCTCTGTGCTGTCACAGCCACCCACCTGGCTGGAAAGACTGCTTTCCAACTACAGCCTCACAGTTGATATATTCTGGGCCAGCTCATGTAGAATCCAAGCTGGGGTTAGGCTTAACATTTTGGCTAGGGTTCAGGGTTAAGACTAGGATTAAGTTGAAGATAGTGCTGGTGTGCTTGAATTGTGGCAATAGTGGACTAGGTCAAGATTGGAGGTAGAGCCAGAGTTTGGGTTTAACTTAATTTGGGCATAGGTCCATGGGGAAGAATAAAGGTTCAAAGAGAGTTAAAATAACATTATCAAGAAATGGAAT
This sequence comes from Psammomys obesus, assembly GCF_907164565.1. Taxonomy (NCBI): domain Eukaryota; kingdom Metazoa; phylum Chordata; class Mammalia; order Rodentia; family Muridae; genus Psammomys; species Psammomys obesus. The sequence continues at coordinate 1,150,536 of NW_026596109.1, forward strand.
TGCTGGAATCTGAAGGTTGATTGAGTTGCATGAAAATTTGCACTGGGGTAGAGGCTGCTGGTAGAAGAAAACAGCTCAAAGAATCTCAAATAACACAAACAAATCAGTTTATCGGTCCTTGATTTCATTGGTCTTCCAATTCATCAGCCATTCATCAGAAGTGTCATTCACCATTGAATGTAGTTCCCAGAGGGTGGAGTTTGCTGAAGGAAATGTGAAAATACCGTTACAAGTGATGAAATCCTTCCGATGTTTTAAACATGCAAACAGTATGATGCAATTCACGTTTTAAACAACTGCTGTGCTTGCAGCAAGTATGGAAAAGATGGGTGAGAAAGAGCTGGGACTGGGGTTCAGCGGTTAGATGGGCAGGCTATGCACTTTCTCAGACTTTAGGCCTGACTGCGCCTCCTTGCTCTGTTGTTGATATGCAAGCGCCTTCCCTCTCAGCCTTCGCACTTGCTCACTCTTCCATCTAGCATGCTTTCCTCTGCATATATTCATTTCTTTAGTGTGTCCAGGACTGTGATCAGTCATTGACCAGTGCCTTCATGGACAACCGTTCCTTAATTAGCCACCATACATACTCAAACCTATTTCCTTTCTTCCTTATCAATTTACTTTTCCTATTTTTCATCACTGACTTGGAGTCTATAGGTAGTAAAATCGAAGCATTAGGAAGGCGGTTCTTTATAGCTCTCTTGTCCATATCTAGAAAAATATCTGGAACACAGTAGAGATTAAGAAATATCTGTTGCAAATGAAGCTTAGAAATAGTCGTTAAATTAACACCTGCAAGTAGGAAGCACAGACAAGGGAACACAGATAATTATAATAGTAAGTGCTCTAGTGGAGCTTTGCATGGGATCCTCCAGTCCTTCAAAACAAGCAAACGAGATGAATCAAAGCACCAATCTGAGAACTGGTGGAAATCACTTTAAGAAGGTAGTTCTAAGATGGAACTTGAAAACCTAACTATGAATTCAAAAAGAAGTAGGGACATTTCAGAGGCACAAGCAGAAGCTGCGGGCTAGCATCTGGAACCTTCCACCCAGTGCAAGGGGAGCCGGAGGATTTGGCCAGAGCTGTGCAGACAGGGTAGACAGAGGACACCATATGTTAAGGCGAACCTCCCCTTCTTGATTGGCATTTCATTTGTACTGGTGGTGTTTTACACTTCTGATCTCCATCAGCTTGGAGGACTCAAAGACTTTAAGGAAACCAGTCAATTATCTGTTCTCTGGGGGAAATGCTGTGAAAAAAAAAAAGAAGAAGGGCAAATTTTCTTTACATAAGCTTCCATTTCCACCTACCCCTCCTCTCCAGAGACAGGTTTATTTTGAACGTTCAACTTTTAAAATGAAAATTTTTTTATCGAGAAACACATACAATGAGTTTGGAAGGCTTACTTCTGGAAAATAGTAATTTTAGATTATTTGACTTTCCTGTGTCAAATTGTTCCCTGGGTTGACCCCTGGGCATTTATCAGTATGTATAAAAAAATGCATCAATCAATAAGTATTTGGGAGTAAAAGCTGGTCATTTTGATTTTATTTCTAGTCAGCAGACTTACTCCAAAGACCTTCTTGGACTCTGCTCTGGAGACAATGGGTCTTTGTTAAGCACATACTTTCCTGACATCTAGGCACTACATTACTGAGCCCAGGAGCAGTGTTCCAAGCATTAGTTTATGAATATATGACACCTAAAATTTAGATATAAGAAAAAATTAACATCTTTCGAGTATGATATTCTGGAGTGCCTCTCACCTGCCATTTCTAAATACACATAGTGTTATCCACACTTTTCAGGACCCCCAAACCCCTGAGACTCAGAGTCAATAAATTTACCAATATCATAATATTATGACAAGGCATTTCCAAAACCCATGATCTTTCCTTTGAGCCTACACAGAAGACAAACCTCTAAAACTGCTGTAAAACAGTTGGTGTAGCTGAGAGTCAGGCCCTCCTAGTAGCCATGGCCTTGCATTAGAGTCTGACATTCTCTTCAGGTTCAGACAGGGATAGGAACCATCAAAGTTGATCTGAGATGTCCTTCCCTGATATCTGAAAGACCTAATGACAGCTTTTGAGAAGCACTGATTTAAATTACTAGTCATATGCTTTTTCTGGTTACCTTATTAAAATAATTATAAACCGAGAAAAAATGTGCATTTCTACTTACTATAGTTTAGAACAACCAAGATGTTTTGTCTGCTTGCTTTTGAATACATACTCTTGAGTTAAATAATGCTTGCAATGAGCAAAACTTGGGATGAAATTCACAATATCTGGAGAATATGGTATTTGTGGTGTCTTTTCTACTTGGACTGCTGCTCAGTCTGTTCTCTGTTCCCATTGTATGATGTTGCACGTGCTAAAACACATTAGGGGACTATCCTCTCCTACTATTAGTAGGGCTGATCCTCTCCCCTCTTCAGATGCTGAATGACTGAACACTGTCATATCATTACTATCTGGCCCTCTCATTGCCATACCTGAGGGAACCCGGGAAGCTTTTCCTGCAGATCAGGATGCAGAGGAACTGAAGTCATACCACATTTCACTCCAGAACTGAGGACCAGTTCTGACCTTCGACTTTCCTGCCTCTTTCTGTTGAATCTGTGGTGATGGAAATAAAATAAAAATAAAAACCAAGGGTTACCTTATTCACACCATTTCCACGGTAAGTGGGATAGGTCACAGTCCACACACCCTAACGGATATACAGCCTAAAGATTTTTCTGTAACAGCTTTCACGTGGCTGAGATGCTGCCTATTGGCTCAGTGTCTCTTCTTTTATGAACAAACCAGTTTATGAGGCACTAAAGTGGTTGTTGGGTCCTAGTAGAGTCTCAGGACAATCTGGGCTGTGAGCGTTTAGGGTAGGTTGCCTAACCATCTACTGAACACTCACCAGGGAAGGACAGTGAAGACTGAAGGAAAGAGGAAGATGCAATCAGGTCTAAGGCCTCCAAGACAAGTTTCATCCACTTTTCTTTTCAATGGCACACAAAGCATGCAGTCTCTTGGTTCCCAGACATGTCAAAAAAAAATAAATAAATACAAGACATTTGTTTTTCCCAGCCCCTGCCAAGTGACACATGGAACCACCAGCATTTCTCAAACTGGAATTTCTCCTAGTCCTCACTTTAGATACCTCTTTCTTAGCTTCCACACTAGCTTTATAAAGCACTCTGTATATGCACCAAGAAGGATTGCTTTCTCCCTTTGAAGACCAAAACCAGCCAAGGTGCCAACCATCCCAAGCTCGGCAGGAGTGTTCTCTGTCTCTCATAACCATCACCATAACCTGTAGAGGAATGACAATAATTCTTCCTGATGCTCCTAAAGTCACTTGAAGAGTTCTAGCTCCACAGAGTGAGTCATGTCCACAATCCCAGTTCTTGTGGGGTTTGAGGTAGGAGGGTCACAAGTTCAAGACCAGCCTAGGCATCCTAGCCAGATCCTGTCTCAAAAAAACAAACAAAGCTATATTAATTATTTTGAAACATCTCTGGTGCAAAACACCATTAGAGACCTCTTTGTAGTACTAACTAAGCAAAGTGTTGAAAGCGTGCTCTGAAAGCACTGATTCCTAACTACTGGAAGAAAAAGGGTTTCTATACATGCTAGACCAGCCAGGTTGGTGTCCTGAGTTTTCCTGTGTCTTTGGAAAGTTGTTTGCATAAACTGATTCTCCAAGAAGGATTTCATAGTAAACAAAATAAGCCAGTCATGCCGTGGCACCTTCAACCAGCTGAAGACCCCCCCCTCAGTCACACCAACCCCAAGTAAAGAGCTTAAGCTGAACAATGTTGGCATCACCCTGGCTTTCTTTCCTAGTAGTCAATGGTAGCTTTATGCTGAAGAATAATTTTTTCCAGAGATTCAGGTAGCACATCTTTACTCCAGGAAGGCAAACCACAAAATACTCCAAACTCCAAAACTTTTTGAGCACCAGCGTAATTCTGTATCATAAAATATCACTCCATGCATGAAAGTATTAAGACTATTACATAAGCTACTTGTTTAATTAACATAAATAAATTTTCTATGTAGTCTAGCACCTCATCCCCAAGAAACTGTTCATGTATGTGCACATATTACAAAATTCAAAATGGTCCAGGCTGAAGCACTTTTCTTTCCAAGCACTCAGATAAAGAATAATCTTCCTGTGTTACCTGTCACCTTTTTCTGTTATCCACTTAAATCCCTCCCAAGCCATGCTGGTGTGGTGTGATAAAGGCTGCTGGGGACTGCTGGGGATGCTTCAAGGGGGAAAAAGTTTATAACCATTTCTAACCGGATAAGGGGTAAAGGGGGGGGGGCTGCCCAAGACTGTTATTAATTATGATAACAACAAGGAAAACTGTAGCTCCTTTTTAGTTCCTTTCCATCCTTACCACTTTTAGCATTGATCTTTATCTGAAATGACAAACATTTTCTATGACAATTTGCTTCCACCCAGAACATCTGGTATCTGGCCAGCGACTGTAAATTGATGCTCCTGCTCTAGTGTCTGTCTCACTGGGAAGGGGCAGGGAGGGGGTTCTGTGGCCACAGAGCAGCCGCTGCTAAGACATTTAAAATGCACACTTCCCTAATAGGAAACAGAGCAGACTGTGATAGAGGAGGGAATGAGAGGCGCTGTGTGAATGAGGGTGGAGGTGGGGAGGGAGGAGGGGGAGCCCTATTACTAAAGGCTTAAGCAGGCCTGGAAGGATGGAACAGGAGTGGGGTTGCCTGATAAGATAGCAACAGAAAGCCACCACGTGATAAAGGTCTGGCTGAACTGAATCTAGGAGTAGAGAATCACCGGACAAGGGCAGCAACAGAGTGGCAGAGAGCTCCTGCAGGAAGGGTTCAAAGATGAGAGGAGGGGGGATGGGCAAGGAGATGATAAGGAGGGAGGAAGGGTAGCTAAGAGCACCCTTTCCCTCCAGCTTTCTGCTGAGGACTAACAACCTCCGCTTCCAAGACCCCCCAGGGCATAAAGCCCACCAGGCTAGGTAGGCACTTGCTGATTCCAGTGTAGTTAACTTCACAGATGGACAGAATCCCAGACAGAATTTTTCAGGAAAGATTGCCGTTTATATGAGGGTTCTGCTATGGAAATCAGAAAGAGTTCCAGCCCCCATCTATTTCCCACAGGACTATAAGCAATTAATAGAAAGGGTTTGGTACATTCATGGAGTCATCTGGCAAGATCTTCTGGAAACCTATCAGGTTCTGAGATGTGGAGGGGCAGGTACCAAGACCATGTGGGAAATGAAACCCAGGCCCTGAGCTTAAGGAATGATGAGCAGCTTCAACACAAGTAAAATTCACTTCTGCCCTTAAGCTATTTATCTCCACAAGGGTCCCTGGGTTCTGAATCAATCTCTACAAATGTCACTTAAGTACAAAGAACTTTCCATCTTCAGCAAGCAGTGGTCATCTGACTTAGATGGCCTTTATTAATGTTCCTTTTGTTACTGGAAATAATGTATCTAGAAGGAATGTTCTTTAAGTCACCCGATGACAAAAGACATTTCTTTGTTTAGGCCTGGATTCACGTAAAAAAAAAAAAAAAAAAAAAAAAAGCAATGCAGAAGGAAAATAAGCTTTGTGGGAAAGATTTTAGGACCACCATGCCCAGATTCACTAAAATTCAAAAAGTATTCAAGACAGAACTCTGAGCCCTGGGTGCCAGATGGTTGACTCACTGTCAGGCTCAGGGACACCATGCCCTGGGGGTTGGGCAGCTGCCATGCACTTCCCCATCCCTGGGAGAGTGCCAGCGGGCCGTCAGCACCCTCACCCAACACGCTTTTACTATAAAGGTGAGCACTGAGACTCTGCTGATGTCTCAAGAGATTAAACTAGCCCTAGGTCTATAGTCATTTTCACACTTCTAGCATGATGCCCATTGCCTCTAAAGGTAGAAAGGGTTTGGTTTTGTTTGTTTGTTTAGTTCTGTTCTGTTCTGGAGGGGAAAGAGGCTGGTGTGTGCATTTGCGGGTGTTAAGATATATAAACATAAATTGATAGATATAGATAGATGATAGACGGATAAACAGAAAAAAAAATATTTTAAAAATCCGACGGTGCAAACATCACCACCAAAATGTTTCCTCCTAAAACTCTACACCTATTAAAGAGCAATTCCCCAGCACCCAAACCCCCCCACTCAACTTTCTGTGGGTATGTCTGATGTGCTTCCTGACTCATTTAAGTGTGATCATAAATATTTGTCGCTTGATTTTTGACTCACTTAGCATCATGTTGCAGCACTCGACAAAACTTCCCACTCTTCTTGAGGATCAGTGAAGCCCCATCTGTAGGCACAGCCCACACATTGATCATTGGTAGCTAGGTGGATTGTTTGTTTCTTTAGCTGTTGTGAATGCCAGTATGAGCATGGTGTGCAAAGACAGATCTGTTTACATTGAAACTTCTAATTCTTTTGGTTGTGTAAGTATAAGTAGAATTACTAGAGTCTATGGCAATTCTTTATCTAGTTTTTTTGAGCAACTACCACATTTTTGCCCACAGCAGCTACACCATTTAACATTCCCACCAGTAATTTAGAAGGATTCCAAAGTCTCCATAATTGGCCCATCACATCTTACTCTCTACTAATTGGTTGTCCCTCTGTTTACAGCTAGCCTAGTGGCTGTCGTGGACTGTCTGACCACCTGTGTGATTTGCATTTCCCTAAAGGTCAAGGATGTTGAGGATGCCCCCTGTGCTTAAGACAGGAGTTGGCCTTTTCTGCAGAATCCCCATCATTAGCTGGCATCTCTTTATGGAGCCCCTCTTGGATTCCTCTTCTAGCTGTTAATGTCACACCTTCCCTGTGTCACCTACCACTGAGCCCTACTGCCCATGAATACAATCACATTTCATACAGTTGGTTGCATCAGCAAGTTTGAATGCCATGAGAACATACAGACTAGAAAGAAGGGGAGACTGGCGCCATGCCTGGAAAAATGGACCACAGTTTTAAATGTATCCCTCAAGTCTGTCGAAGAGTAAATATGTGTATTCAAAAAAATATATGTTTCATCTATTAACTCATTCAGTGAACTTCTACTGGACATTTATGTGTGGCAGTCACCTGTTAGTCCATAATGGGGGCTGGGTAATAATAGCACTAACTCTTAGATTTTAGTGTGGTGGTTCTCAACCTTCCGAACACTATGATCCTTTAATGTGGTTCCTCATGTTGTGCTGACCCTCAACCATAAGATTACCTTGCTACAACTTGATAACTATAATGTTGCTAATGTTATGCATTGTAAATGGAAATACCTGACATGCAACTCCAAGGGAGGCATGAGCCACAGGTTGAGAACCTCTGCTGTATGGATTTACTCCATATGGGGTAGGATCCCATCTTTCCAGAAGAGCCAAGACAAGACTTTCTTGTGGCTCTTGGCTGAGTATCTCATTATCTTTTTATTTTAAATAGAGCATCATAATCCACAGAAACAGTACTGTCTCTGGACAGTTTAAGTAATGATTAGATCAGGCTGTATTTGCTAGACATAGGCCTGTGATCCCAGCACTAGGGGAGTGCAGACAGAAGTATAGATTATCTATGGATAGCTTGGACTATGTAGGGAGAACTCTATCTCCAAAAATTTTTTTTATAATTTTTATTTTTTTATATTAATCACAGGTTATTTACTTTGTATCCCAACCATAGCTTCCTCCTTCATTCCCTTCCAATCCAACCTTCCCTCCTTCATCTCCTCCCTGTCCCTTTCCAAGTCCACTGATAGGGGAGGTCCTCCTCCCCTTCCATCTGACCCTAGCCTATCAGGTATCTTCAGGACTGGCTACAATGTCCTCTTCTGTGACCTAGCAAGGCTGCTCCTCCCTTGGGGGGGCGGGGGTCAAAGAGCCAGCCATTGAGTTCATGTCAGGAATAGTCCCTGTTCCCCTTACTGGGAAACTCACTTGGATACTGAGCTGCCATGGGCTACATCCAAGCAGGGGTTCTAGGTTATATCCATATATGGTTCTTGGTTGGAGAAACAGTCTCATAAAAGACCCCTGTGCCCTATATTATATATCATACATATAAAGACCCCTGTGACATATTTGGTCCTTGTGGAGCTCCTGTCCTCTTCAGGTCATACTAACTCCCCCTTCTTTCATATGATTCCCTGAACTCTGCTGAAAGCTTGGTTATGAGTCTTAGCATCTGCTTTGATTCACTGCCAAGTAGAATCTTTCAGAGGCCCTCTGTGGTAGGCTCCTGTCCATTACTTGTTTTCTCCTACTTCGAATGTCCATCCCATTTGTCTTTATAAGTGAGAATTGATCATCTTACCCCAGGTCCTCTTTCTTGTTTATCTTCTTTAAGTGTACAGATTTTAGTATGTTTATCCTATCTTATAGGTCTAGTATCCACTTATAAGTGAGTATATACCGTGTGTGTCTTTCTGCTCCTGGGATATCTCAGGATGATCTTTTCTAGATCCCACCATTTCCCTGTAAATTTCATGATTTCCTTGTTTTTAATTGCTGAGTAGTCAAATTAAAAAAAATGGGGTACAGAGCTAAACAGAGAATTCTCTGTAGAGGAATTTAGAATGAAGAGAAACATTTAAGAGATGCTCAATGTCCTTAGCCATCAGAGAGATGCAAATCAAAACAACCCTGAGATTTCACCTTATACCCATCAGAATGGCTAAGATCAAAAACTCAAGTGACAACACATGCTGGAGAGGTTGTGAAGAAAGGGGAACCCTCCTCCATTGCTAGTGGGAATGTAAACTGGTATAACCACTTTGGAAATCAATCTGGCTCTTTCTCAGACAATTAGGAATAGTGCTTCCTCAAGATCCAGCTATGCCACTCCTAGGCAATATCCAAAAACTGCTCAAATACATAACAAGGACATTTGCTCAACCATGTTTGTAGCAGCTTTATTTGTAATAGCCACAACCTAGAGACAACCCAGATGTCCATCAACGGAGGAATGGATACAGAAATTGTGGTACATCTACACAATGGAATACTACTCAACAATTAAAAACAAGAAAATCAAAAAAGCTTTAAAGTCTTATAATTAAGTTTTTTAAAAAGAGAGTTAATTATATAGATAGACAGCCCTAGTGTCCCAAAACATTGCCTGTGAGGAAGTTTTTAAAACTCCTGGCATCAAGAAAACTGTATTTTGAGGAGGTGACCATATAAAGTGCTTAGAGGTATGCAGGCACATCATAAATACAATGTTATCTGTCATCATCATCTTTACTAGAACAATACATCTTTGTTCTTGTATCTGTTTGAATCCCATTATAAGTTTGTGTTTGAGGTTTGAGTGAAAGAAGGAAGGGGGTATTCACTTGTTTTGTGTTTTGTTTTCCTTTGTATAACTCTATGAATTTCTTTGAAAGAAAAAGTAGAAGCAGGGATTTCTAGGTCCTGGGGGAGTGTCTCTGTCTTTTTCACGCCATGCTGGATCTCTTCAAAAATATAATAATCTCTGATCCATAGACACAAAGTGTTTATGAACATGATTTCAACAAAATAAGGGTTTCTCTCTTGTGCATGGACCTAAAGATCAATATGGCTTTTAAAATCACAAAATTGTTTTCTCCCTTACCCCAGATTCATACAAGTAAATGGAAGGCCCAACATCAGAAAACAGGAATCTCATGCTAACATTATAGGTATGCTTTTCCAGGGAAGCCTGCATATGGGCATAGACCACAGTTCCCAAGCATGCGTGCTTCAGTCAAACTTAGCATCTTTGAAACTTTGCTTTGGGCAAAGTTTGAAACTTTGCCCACTCCCTGTGGGCAAGTCTGCTGCCACAACCACACACCAAGAGTTTGGAACAGAGAGGAATATACTCATCAGCTTCAACTCTCAGCTGCCCAGTCCTTATTCTTGCTTATAAAGACATGCAGTTCAGAATTTCATTTCTTTGGATTGTGACTCTTCCTCTGCTAGAACCTCATTCAAGCTCTATCCAAAAAAGACTCAGGAGGAAGAAAGCTTGAGATCACTAGTCATAGACTCAACAGGTGGTTTTTCTGGCAGATTCAATGTCAAGTTCTATGAGAAGGAAGACACTCCTTTAATCATGTTGCATAAGGTCACCTTGACATGCTATGCTCCGTTAGCATTGTCCCTGAAATGTTAAAAAGAGTACTCCCCTGCCTCCCCAGAGACTTGAAAGGACACTGTGTCCTTGCTGTGCTCCGGCTTACTCAGCCTGGTGGCAGGGCTCAAGATCCTAGAGTGAAAGGTGTGAGGTTCAGTCTGACCCCAGCCTCCACGGGGCAACATATGGGGAGGGAGAGGAAGTGTATAGATACGTATGCTTCCATTTAAGCTCTGTGTGCAGTGCCGACTTTTATCTTATTTTGCCTTTAAGCTAAACTGAATGGGTCACATTCAGAACACATGTTGCTACCACTCGCCTCTTTTCAGCTCAACAAAACTGAGTGAATACCGGGTATTGTCTTCATATCGGCCGTGGTTAGAGTGGTTCTATGTTCAGAAAGCTCACAAAGCAGTAGATTCTCCTTCTGCAATATAACATGGCAAGCAAGAGGCTTTAGCCAGTGTCTCACTGGTCATCCATCATATTAGTGATCCAGGCTGAGAAAGACATTTTGAAGTTGGCAGAATGCTGTTTTACAAGTGAAAGGTTCTTTTCACTTCTGATGGAAAAGAGCAGACAATAGAAACATCAGCCCCTTGGCTACCCATATGCCTTTCTCTCACCAAAAGCCTAGTAATCAATCGGTGTGCTGTGTGCATTTCACGTCCTGCTTTGCTCTTGGAAGCACCTTTCACTTTATTGATCTCCCTTGTAAGCTCTGGCCAGGGACTCCCAGCTCCAAGAGTGCCAGGGAAGAAGTTTCATTAAGAAAGAAGCCCTCTTTCTTATTTTGACTTCAGATGGGCACCAGGTGGTACACATCAGAAAGGTTAGTGGAGATCCCAGGGTGTAAGACATGAAATGGGTTTAAATAACACTGTATTAGTCATGAGGCAGAAACGGAGTGATGTTGACATGACTTGAAAGTAGCAGTGTTGAGTAAATGAATGTGTGAAAAGTGCTTGCTGCGCTAAATGGGCTCTGCAGTTGTGTGCACACTCGTACAATCCTGTTTATTGATGCCTGAAACAATTTGCAAAATAGAAACAAATCTACAAAGAAGAAATATGTTTGGGATTATTTGTTTATATGACAATTTAAAAAACACACACACACACAGGAATCCAACTGCCACATTTCATGTACTAAATATACCATATGTGGTAGATTCCCTTCAGAAAAATCAAACAGCAACCTTTACTGTCCCACGCAGAACAATGAGGAGCAATCCTTTGCCTTGCGGAGGCAGAATTCCAAGGCACCCATACTCCTGCACTCTATGTTAATAAGCTGCTGAAGAGAGTACTGATTCCTCCCATGCAGTCTGAGTAAGACTGATACCTAGCTGCACAATTTCATGAAAATAAATCTGTGTCCTTTTAAGGGAAGAAATGCGTAGGCATTGCACTTAACTACCTCACAAATCCTAACCCTCTGAGACCTTTTCACACTTCCTCAAGTTTTATGACCATTCCCAGCCAGCAGATGAGGAGCTTGCATGGTCATACAGCCTGTAAGAAGGCATCAGCTCCCCCCAGCACAGAATCCACATATGAAGCACTTCTGGTTTGCTTAGAAGCTTTAGGGTTCATGATATAATTTGTCATCCAAACACCAGCATTTTATTTTTAGACTCAGAAGCTCACTCAGTCTCCTTCCATTTGTGCCAGCTGCCCCATACCCGGGGGATGCTCTCTCCCAGACCCATTTCTCTGGACCTGTGCCTCTAAGGAGGAACACTTGTTGCTACGTGACTCAGTTAAGAAGGACAAGGAGCCTGGGCTCTGCCAGCTGCAGTCTGGCTGGATCACTTCTCCAGATCTGAGGTTAATCAACTGCAAATTCCATTAGTTTCATACAGGGTGAAAATAAAGAACAGACGGCCCCATGTGGGAGCCTGAAGTCAGGTGTGGTCCTCCAGGCTGCCCTGCAGGTATCTATCTGTTCTTTCCCTACTTCCAAAAACTGTTCCTTTGACAGGGACACATATATAAAAAAATTTTTTTTTAAGTTCCTAAAATGCCTCTGCTCTTGGAGAAGTAGGCAGAGTCCACATATACCACAGACATTTTATTTTTCTGGAAAGAAATAAAGGCACAGGATCCTAAAGTCGAGTTCTTTATGTCACAGCCACTGTGGGAGCGTTTCCTAGGTGCCCCATCGTATGCAGCTGGGTGAGGTATGAAATGCAGACATCCTGTTCCTTGTCTACTGGTTGAGAAAGGCTACTGTGACTCTGAGGTGGTCCTTGCCTGAGCCTTTGGGCTTCTTTTCACAGTATCTGATATAGAATGGCTTTAAAACACAAAATAAAATCTGTTTCCAAAGACCACTTGCGTTGTTCGAAGAACAAAAGTGAACTTGCAAGGATATATTCAAATACTCTCTCTTAGTTTCTCATTAATCCAAGTTGAGCAAACAAAAGCCTTGCTAGAGGGATGAAAGAAGTATTATATAGCGGTGCTGAGTGTGCCGGCAATGCCCTTCAAAACGTTCTCCTGCTCCCCTTTTGGGAGACTGTCCCATCAGGTGAGAGTTCACTTTCCTTTTGACTTTCTAAATGCCATATGGTCATTATCTAAACTCTTTTCACTTTCCCTGAATCGCTGTCCCACACCAGTTGGCTTCTAGGTTGCTGTTTTGCTTACCTAATTTTTCCTTGTTTAATTACTTACCTATTCCTACCTCCAGACCAGGAGGCAGGGGACGGGGTGGGGGGGGGTGTTACTGTTTAAAATTGAAAGGAAAACATAATGACTCAGTTGCTGGGAACTTATAAGCTGACTAACCCCATCACAAACAGTCCCTTTATAGTCATAGTTTGTGGAGGAATGAAAGATGCAATTGTCTGGAAGGGAGGTCTATGGGATCCATGCTGGCTTGGGGGTTAAGGGTCATGGCATGCAAAGGTCCCTTTCTCTTTGGCACGGGTCCCTCTGTATAGCATAGTTTGGCAGCTCTCTCCTTGCGCTTCGGCTACCTGCCAGTGCAGCTGGTACTGTGTCTGGTGCCGACAACAAAGCATCACTCGGCTACCAGCAGCTCTACATGGGGCCGCTTTTCTCAGATGACAAAGAAAGATGGGCTATACATTCTACCATCAGCGCCCATTAAAAGGACTCTTAAATTGCATTGCTACAAGTTATTGTTAATTATGTAGTAGTCACTGGAGCTGGTGGAGGTTTCTGGGGAGCAGACTATATTCTAGGAGAGGGAGGGGGAGGAGGTAGTTGTTGTGGAAGGGGTTACATGAAACAAGGACTAATGATAGGGAGAGGGAAGGAAAAAAAAAAACCACCAAACCTGCCATGTAAAGCCAAATGGCATAAATACTGTAAGCCCTTGATTCTGAAGATGTGCTCGGAAGGCTGGGAATGTGACTGGTGAAGAGGAATCAATGTGCTGAAAGAATCTCTAATATATGCGGCTTGGAAATTGTCCTGCCCACCCTCCATTCAAAAAGAAGCTTCGAAGGCTTCCAGCATTTTCATTTTTTTAAACAATAATTTTAAGCAATTTATCACTTGGCTGTAAGGCATTTGCTGTAGTCTGAAGTCAGTTAAGTCCTGCAGTGTGGAGATAAGGCCTGTTGGAAGGTTGGGGAAAGAAGACCAGAGGTTGCCCATTGTCAAATAGCCAGAAAATTAAAATTAAAAAGCTGGTGTTTTTACCCCACTTGGCCAGCTGGGGTAGAACTCTGTCAGTCGATGGGTGTTATGCCTGTATTTCAAGGGTGGACTCTTTGAGATGTTTTAATTACAAGAGTCCAGTCCCTTCCGCTGTTTAGAAATGAAAGTGTTGCGTCCCTGCGCCCTCAAACAAGTAGAAGCCTCTAGCCTGTTTCTGCTGGATTCCTTTGTGCTATATGAAATTAGTATTTGCTTTGTTGTTGTTCATTCGTCCATCTCCCAGCACTACCTCGTATCTCTCTGAGTGAGTGAGGTTTCCAGCTTCACTAATTCACTTACTGGCCTCTCGACAAGGAATAAAAAAAAAAAAAAAAAAAAAAAAAAAAAAAAAAGCAAGGGTTCCATAGAGGGCTTTTCATGAGCTTCATGAATCTTCCTTTGGCTTATTTTGAGATTTTGGCCATTGAAAGGAAAGAGCGCTGTTCTCAAAATGTCTGGCAACTTTTTTCTGCTACACACTGAACTCTAGCAGAGAGAAGATCCCGGCACATGTCATTTCACTGCAAAACACGGCAACGCTACTTTTTGCTCCTCCCATTCCCACCCCTATGTTCCTTCAGGCTGCTACCCTGTTCCTCTGCACACCCCAACCCCTCTTGCCAACCCTCTTCAGATTAAAAGAAAATCCAAAGGGGCTAGGGCACAATGGGGGCAAGTGAAAGCCTACACTCTTTAGTTTCTATCTTTCCTTCTTGGGGCTAATTTTCCACTTCTTGGTTGTTCTGATCTCAGCTATTTGCAATAGTTATATATAATTTAACATTATACAAAAGTATTGTCATATCAAACATAGTGAAATGGATTCCAAAAACACCATCTGGTATTTGGGAATGCACTGTGAGTTGGGAACGTGAGAAGAGATATTCTTTGCCACTTTGCTTGGGACCCAGCCATTAGCAGTGTAATTGCCAAGAAAAGGTGACAGGCTCCCGGCTTAAAACAAGTGGGTTCCTCCCCCCTTCGCCTATTAACTCTTATGAGTCCTAAACCATGCTAAAAGGGGCTCTGAGGATCAGGCAATTTAGAGAAGGAAGAAAGAGAGAAAGACAGCAGAAGGGAGGAAGAGAAGGAGGGAGGAAATGAAGGAGGGAGGGAGGAAGGGAGGGACAGAGAGAGGGGAATATGTAAAGATGAATTAAGAGACCGACCGAGAAAAGGGAGGTGGACTGGGGTAATTGTGCTTTCAAATTATCTGGGTTTTTGGTAGATTTGCATGTTGAGCGTTTTAGTCCAAAGCCTGTTTCAAAATCCTCATTAGTTTCCTTTAATCCACCTAAAATTATGGAGGCCTAGATTGTGGGGGTCATCTGTGATGAAGGCCTGTACTGTGAAGGTCATCTGTGAGAGCCAAACCTGCCACAGCTTTAGAGTCTACTTCTCTACAGGAAAAAGAGAATTCATAGCATCAAATTCTCTCCTGGAACTACTATTTGGAGGACAGCCACACAAAGGAAACAAAGGGATAAGGACTCTCCACATTTCCAAACCTGTTCCTTGCTTGTCCAGTTTGAGCTAAGAAGAGTAAAAAGGAAATAAGAAATAAAAATAAATTTAAAAACCCAGTGACAGGGTAAAGGCATCATCCTACTGGGCAGAAATCAGAGAGGACTACTTAGCAGAAGATAAAAATAAGGAAAACAGCAAGGGAGGGGAGGGCGGAAAATAGCTCTCATAGCTCTCATAGCTATGCTCAGACTGGCATTCACAACCAGGGTCCAGGTCTGTTTCAGGCAACAAAAAGAGTTTGCAGTCTTTTTTTTTTTTTTTTCCCCACTCGGGTGTCAGAAGTTAGGATGTGCGACCCAGACCTGCCATTCCATTACACGGAGTCAAATGATATCTAGTGGGTGGATGAATGCTTGCCAAGGCAGAGCAGTGAAAGCTAACTCTCTCCGTCGAGCTCCTGTTTTTAAATATTTATATCTCTGGCAGACTTTTTTGGGGTAGAGGAAACTGAAGGCTCTTTTGCGATCTGTCATTTCACCCAGGCAAGGGAGAGAGTCGCACAACTTGATTTTCCTAGAGTTTGGCACCAGGAACAGGCGATGGCGTTTCTTTGGGGTGGTGAATTTTGCTTTGTGGAAAAATGGCCCAGACCAAGGATTTTTACAGGAGCCAGCAGCCGCTTTCCATGCTGGCTTGGGGCAGGGCCAAGTTCCCATTAGCACTGCTGTTACAGTTCTGGCCGGCCTTGCAGTGGGCTGATACTGGCAGTGGTCATGGCCTGTTAGGAAACCTACCAGGAAACACTGATAGCCTGGGGTGAAGGGAAGTATGTAGCACTAGGAACTGGACATCAGCCTCACCCCTCAGGCCAGCAGCACAACTCCTTGTATTCATCAGTTGGCTTCTACCCATCCCCGGGCCCTGATGGCATTCCTTCCTTCCTGCTTCCTTCTCCTCTATGGCCCCTCCCTATCCCAGGGCCTGGAATATAACTATGGCCCCTCCCTATCCCAGGGCCTGGAATATAACATTAGCCTTCAGGCAGTGAAACAGCGTTAGAGTGGCATGTTGAAACACGGCAGTGTTTAAACAGGTAGACATGAAAGTCAATACACCTGCCTCTCAACAGTGGCTCTGCCTCCTCTTACCAGTGGAACTCATTGTAACTATGTGGCCTCTGCCAAATCACAGGAGAGGGGCTTGTTTCTCAAAAGGATGTTGTGTGGTCCGAGACAGTTTATAAGGGATCTGAGGCTAGTTGTCACCTCATGAGCACCAGTTAGGTATGTGAGCTTTCATCATGTATAACAAGAT
The DNA here is from genome assembly GCF_907164565.1 of Psammomys obesus. Classification (NCBI taxonomy): domain Eukaryota; kingdom Metazoa; phylum Chordata; class Mammalia; order Rodentia; family Muridae; genus Psammomys; species Psammomys obesus. The sequence continues at coordinate 1,167,098 of NW_026596109.1, forward strand.
ACACCAGAAAATGACACAAGGGAAGAAAGATTGATTTGGGTTCTATTCATCCTGGGCCTGTGGCAGGACAGAAACATCAAAGCATGCTGCAACTATGCATGGAGAAAAGGCTACTCATCTCATTCTGGCAGGAAGCAGAGAAGGCCAGGAAGGGGCTAGGGACAAGGTACCATTCTAAGGTATGTCCTTAGCAACCTACAACTTCCAATAAAGCCCTACCTCCTAATAGCCTCTTGAGCTAGAAACTGGCTCATGGGTTAATCCATTGCTGAGCTTTGAACCTTGATGCTGCAGCTCCCTCTCAGTTCAATCACCAGCAGCTCTTCAAAACACACGAGCCTTTTGTGGGACACTCCACCCACATTTAAGCCACAACAATGTGCTATGTTTTTTGTCATCATCTCCACAGACATATGCTTGTATCTTCAAACCTGCTGGGCCCCTTTCTGTACCAAGTATTGTGGTGAATACTAAGGATGTGGAGAGTGATGAGACACAGAATGTACCTGCTGGGAGTTCTCTGCTGGGAGACAGTGGTTAAGCAACCACAAGACAGCTATACATAACATTCTTCCTCAACTCGAAGTCCTTCTAGTTTTTATTTTCTAAAGTTATTTTTAATGTATTGTTTGTCAGTAAACCCACAATTGTAGTGATAATGCTATTAATTAAATAAACATTTGGATGAGCCAGACCTGTAACAAGACTTTTATACACCTTGCCTAGCGTGTGTATTAGGTGATAGAACAAAAGCTGGGAAATGAGTCCCAAGGACCTTGCACAGGAATGAACCCTAACGCGTCTGAGCCAATGAAAAGCAAACATTCCCTGCTTTTGTGTCCTTTGGTTAAGTGAATCTGATCACAAAGTCTAAGAGTCTGTTCTTATCCTAAAAGGCACAAGCATACAAGTTGATTAGGTCAGAGGTAGGATCCTCTGGGGACATAAACAATGTTCTTTGGCCTAATACTTTCCATCGTTTGCTATATAATCCAAAGCTCTAATAGACAAAAATAATTCAACACAAATTCTTCCTTCAAGAAAAATTCAACCAGGTTGGGGATATAGATCACTGGTAAAACATATTCCTAGCACATACAAAGGCCTAGGTTTACTTAAAAGGAGAAGAAGATAAAAAGGAATAAAAGCATGTTTATAACTAACCGTGATGTCCAGGCAGAAGGAAAGGACATTAAGGAGCTGGCACTCCTGAACTCTATTCCTTCCAGCAAAGAAGAGACCCTCGGCAGTATGCATATAGGTGACAGTGAGTGTTCAGGAGAAAAACCTCACAAGCAGGAAGGGTATGCTACCATAAGTTACACACTCTTAAAACAGACCCAAGAAAAAGTCAGTGTGTTTATGGACTTGACTAATGGAAAGACTGAGTGAAACGGATGGATGGCAAAGACAGTGATGCCCTGCCAAACAAATTTTATGAACAAAATTAGTGCTTAATAAATATTCCTCAATAATAAGACCACATGATGCTATTTAATAAATATTACTGGTGGAGAAACCATGTGCTGAGCTGATGAGGAAAAAATATCAACCACTTCAATTTTTCTCTTGGCTTCCAACAAAACACTTATTAAGCAAATATTCTGTACCAGTTTAAGAACCAAAAATAGAAAACTGAGCAAGACATCATCTGATCTGTCATTCTAAAATACAAGGAAATAGATCAAGTCTACAAAGAATCACAGTATTTATTAGGAAGAAAAGCAGTCGTTGCAGCCATTAGAAGTCATGGGTATATCAACATCAGGAACAATGGGAAGTTTTTTCTTTTTTATTAATTACACTTTATTCACTTTGTATCCCCCTGTAGCGCCCTCCCTCTCCCCTCCCAATCACTTCCTTTCTTCCCCTTCTCCAAGCATGCCCCTCCCCAAGTCCACTGATAGGGGAGGTCTTCTTTTCCTTCCTTCTGATCCTAGTCTATTTGGTCTCATCAGGAGTGGCTGCATTGTCTTCCTCTGTGGCCTGGTAAGGCTGCTCCTCCCTCAAGGGGAGGTGATCAAAGAGCAGGCCAATCAGTTCATATCAGAGACAGTCCCTGTACGCATTACTATGGAAACCCCTTGGATACTGAACTGCCATAGGCAACATCTATGCAGGGGTTCTAGGTTATCTCCATGCATGGTACTTTGTTGGAGTATCAGTCAATAAAGATTCATGTTATCAGCCTGCCATAAGTTCATAAATGCCTGGAATGAACTGTTGTAGCATGACAGGTTAGCCATGCAACCAATGGGATATTTTCTTGATTATTTATACGGGGCATATGGCCCACTTCAGCTTCAAAGTCTGAGTTCTAGAAATACCATAGTATAGAGCTACAATTTTGCCAGCCAATATCTTGTTAAAAGAAAAGCATGGGTACAAATATAAATTGTTACTTTTATCATTGGAAAAGCATGTGGACTGTGGAATTATCAGCTCTCCATGGCTTATTGGTTTTTTTATATCTTAAAAATTTGATGAGAATTACTTTTAATAAAATTTTAGTCTATCCAACCTCTGACAATACTGTAAGTCTTAATTAACAGCCTAAATATAAAGCCAAGACAATGTCTGTCAGTACTTATTCAGTCTTCTTTGAGTGTATATGGACATTTTCAGTTGCTGAATATGTAAAACATTGGTCAAATAGGCTTATTAAAAACTGCAGAGAATTGTATTGGAGCTTTCCCCAGCTTTGCCTATGGAGCCAGCCACCTTCTGCTTGCCATCCAGCCTAGTCTTCATCTCTTATAGAGCCCAAGACCTTAGACTAGAGGACAGAGCTGTTCTTCTACCACCACTCAAAGGAATTAAGTGAACCAGCAGGACCCTGGAATTATTGACAACAGAGAACAAGGGAGATTTTAAAAGTAGACACTGGTGTCCAGTGTCATAGAGCAACAAAATAAGAAAACACATCCCTCCCAGATGGCTTCCAGACGTTTCTGGTCCACAATGTCAGGTAGCAGAAACTGCTGCTTGTATGTAACGAATTTCCCTATACTGAGATTGCCCCCAATGGGTCCTCCAGGAACCTCAAGGCCAACATGAAAAGAGAAGCCCTGGGGCTACAACAACCACTGTTCCCAATGCCAGGCTTCACAGAAAAAGGAAAAAAAAAGTAAACACATTTTTTTTTAAATAAAACAATGAAAACTATCCCTAAGAACTATAGCCTCTAATCATTGAAAAGTTCAGCTATAGAATTGTCTTTAGTTAAGGCTGATCTAGAATTCATATAAGCCTGTGCTCCTCATGCCATTTTCCTTGCACTCCTCCTGAGTAACTTCATTATTCCTATCTAAGAAGCATCTTAGCACCCTCCACAAAGCATCCAAGACACATTCCATTTACATTTGCACAGATCCTATAGCCTAGTCTTAATCCAAAACTGGGGCCAGAAGATGGAAGAAACTGCTGTAATTGAGCCATTTGTCACACAATCTAGAGTGCAGCCGAGAAGTGATAGGGCTCTGAGTTAGCGCCTCGTCATTGGGATTGGGGATTGGTGAGAATGAAGGTTGGAAATGCGGCCACAGACATCCACTGGCTTGCAAACCATCGATGTCACTATAAAAGAAGAACTCCTGGTCCAATTTGGGAAAGAGACTGCATACTACAAGGATATGCCTTGGCGCATGCAAAGATAAAGTGAGGTGGCCCCCATTCTTGCAGTGTACAGGGCCAGGCCTGAAAGTACACCTGTGAATCTCTGTTCTTTGAATCTAAAAATTTGGAAACGGATTTCTCCCCACCTTCAGTTCTGAGCTGTTGCCTCACCAAAAGATTTGACTGGTGGATTGTTGGACTTTTAAAAAGGGGAAGCACAAAATAAGTCAATGAGGTACTATCCGAAGGCCAAAAAGAAAGAAAAAGGAAACCACAATTTTGACATTTAAACTTGGTGTTTTGAGTAGGAGAAACCGGTCCAGACAGACAAAGGGAAGTTTTCTAAGGAAGCTTCCGGCTCCCATCAAAAATAGCGTATTTACTCCCTACTGGGCCTTAAGAAGAAATCTGCCCCAGAGACAAACTTCACAGTCAGTCAGATGTGAAGTAGGCTACATCTCAGCGCAGCAAAGGACACAATCTCTAGGCAGCCGAATTCCATCAGTGCCTGGCAGTTAGCAGGAATCAGGACAAGTGCTAGCTGGATCTCTGAAGACTCGCGAAACTGCAACCTGTTGGTGATACAGTCCGAATTTTATAATGGGAAGACCAGGGCTCCTTCAACTCAACATAAAGGGCAGATACAATCGCTTGAGTGGGTTACCCCATCCCCACATCAAGCCACGAGGCACAAACTTTACTCCGTTTCACAGCTAAATCAGCAGGTGCCTCAGGAAACTAGATTGAGGGTTCCTGCTTTTTCAGAGTTCAGCTCTGCTCGAAGGAGACCCAAGTCCTGGAAATGCCTCCTGGCTCCCTGTGGAAGTTTCAGCATGGACACTCTCGGCCTCAGAAAGCTGGTCCCAGCCTCCTCATCCCGTCTGTGAGGTCCAGATCCTGGGCAGATGTCTCTCACCATATGCTGGGGGGGGTGATTTAACAAGGCCAAATGGGCAGCCTGGCCAGAGGCGCTGTGGGGCGCTGGGTTCCGCCTAGTAAAGCACACTGCTGCCGCCTGCCCGGCTGGCCCAGCCTGGCCGCTCCTTCCTGGAGAAGAGACAGCAGCCACGATTACAGATGCCAAGCAGCGGAAGATATTTTTAAAGCTGCAGCATCTGGCTCCTTGGCAGCCTCTACCCGCTGGTGGGCTGAGTGTTTTGGAGTCGCCTCTGGGCACTTCACATGGCTTGGCATCTGATTATTGTCTGGGCTGCCTTTGAGAGCTGAGCTGTGGTTGTGGGGCGGGGATCCTTGACACCCACTGATGGTTGTGACCTGGGTCTCTCCTCTCAGTGACATCAGTATGTTTCTGCATCTTTTTTTAGCTTCCTTTTTAAAAAGTAATAAAAGAAAGATCATTTCCCCTCTGCCAGAGTGGGTTTGAATAGACAGAGCCAGCAGCTCACAGCTGCCCACCGGTGCCCACCCTGGCCGCTCTTTGACTGACTCACAACAGGCTTTCTTGGCATTCAAACTTCCCTCAGGCTTCAGTTCCTCTAATGTCTCCCTGGAGAGGGAGGGGTTTACTTTTTCTTTCTTCCTTCCTTTTTTTCTTTTAATCCTGTTTTTGCAAGAGATTCCTGGGGTTTCCTGCATATGTCCAAATACACACACACACACACACACACACACACACAGAGCCTGTGCACAATGAAGGGAAGAAAGAAAGAAAGAAAGGAAGAAAGAAAGAAAGAAAGAAAGAAAGAAAGAAAGAAAGAAAGAAAGAAAGGAAGGAAGGAAGGAAGGAAGGAAGGAAGGAAGGAAAAAAGGAAGGAAGATACTGAATCCCCTGGCAAGTTGTATTAAGATTTTTCTTTTTCTTAGAAAGGTACATTTTAGGGAATGCCAGCTCCCTAGTCGGGGAACTCAGGCTTGAGGATTTGGCCCCATTTCAGAGTACCAGTTTGAGGATGACTTTCAGTGACTATTTCAGACCTGGTGACAAGAAAATTATCTCTGTCAAGCCTTGGGTTCCCGTGTCACTGGTCTGGGAAGGCAGTGGCCTGCCTCTCACCCATGGCTTGGCAAGAGCACAGAGTATGATCTTTTCTTCAGCCAGCAGGCTGGGAAGTAGCTACCAGAGAATGCCAATGGCCAGGGTGATGCCTGGGGCCCAGCTGGGCTGGCCAGAACACAGTGTTTTGAGGAAACTGGCATCGGTAGGCATGGTTGTCTCCTTGCCTCTCTGAACTACACATGCAAAGTAGTCATCATTACCCAGCCCTGGATCTAGAGGAACCCTGGGCAGTCGGGGTAAAGACGGTTGTACCTTTTCCGCCAAGCTCAATGCAGAGACAGCAGGATTCTCACCAAACGAATTAGGAGGAAACCAAAATCACTAACACTTACGTAAGTATATGTGTTAGCCTAGCTGGGTCCCATTGCAAGCCTCTGAGGCAGAGATGTCTATTTTATTTTCTTTCCTACTAAGAACACTAAGAGCTATAGTAACTTATCTGACACCTAGCCAATATGGCCGAAGAAGATTGCAGCCCCAACTCTGTTCTTCTTTCAGAAGGCAACTAAATCATAAAATAAGTGAAAACTGTTTGATGTAACTCAAGATGGAAAATCAAACAGCACTGCTACTGCTTTTTTCTTTTTCTTTTCTTTTCTTTTTTCTTTTTCTTTTTTTTTTTTTGCTTGCTTATGTCAGCATATTTGGAATTATAGAGAGATGAAGAGGAGGTAATGTGGATTGTAAATACATTCAAAATATATAGCCTCTCATAGCACTTTCACTATGTCTAGAAAAGCCCATCTTCCTCCTAACCTCAAACTGGCTAGCCAGAAAGAACACATGAGTCTAGTGGACAGGGGGAACAAGAAAGGGCAGAGTGTGTTAAAGCACCCCTGTTACTCAAGAATAGGTACTATTCAGGCAGTACCTTAAAAAATGAGTGGGGAAAGGTAGTATTCGGTAAGGGAATCTTACTGAGAGAGAGTTGAAAGTGGCCTTTTCATGGAGAGCCAGAGGGTCCTTGTTAACTCTCCTGCCTCAGGAAAACAGCAGGTTCTCTTCTGTCTCATGGTCTCCAGGAAGGCTCCAGGGTCTCTCACATTCTTCGTTCCTCAGGAAAATCTCAGTCCCTTCAGTGTTTAAGGTTACTGTCCACACACAAGTGTGCCACAACCCAACAGAGCCCAAAGCAAGGACAAGTGACTTAACCTTGATCTCATCCTTTTTAGCCACACAGTGACAGTTGTCACTCTTGCCCATAGATTTTTGTAATGGATGACCTTAAAGCCCATGGAGATTTTGGCATAGAACAAAGCAGACTGGAAGAAAGAGAGCCTGTGTCCTCTTCTCAGCAATGAAAGTGTGGTCTGAGTCATGCATTAAACAAGTATTTTGTGAGCAACCACTCTGTGAGCTGCCGAAGTGGCACTCGCCTGAACTTCAGCCCTTATTGAGAAGAATATGGACTCCATGAAGGATTTAAGAATTCCTGCTTGCTCTGCTTCCTATTGTTGGGGCAAAGATAAATTCCAGTTTTGGACCAGTTTTTACCTGGTGTTTTTTGTTTTGTTTTGTTTGTTTGTTTGTTTGCTTGCTTGTTTCAAGTTTGCATTTTGTTGCTTTATTATGATGATTCTGGTAAGTGGCCTGTACAGGTTTTGGGATTCCAAAGCTTATTAAGGGAATGTGAAGTATGGCTTATCACTTGTATAACATGTCAGCTATACAAAATACCCTCTAATCATTTTTTATAGTTTCCTGATCTTGACCATCAACATTTATTTACAATTTTATTGGTAGACTAAATCTCTTAGTATTGGTTCTAATAAATTATACTCCTGTCCTGTCTAGGGGAAAAACACATTTATTTGTTCAGCTTACTTTCACCTTTGATATCAAAAGCAGCAATTTTCAAAGTACATTGAGAGGAACAAGAGTTACATTAGAATTAGTCCCCAATAAGTATTCCGTGGCTAAATAAAGTTCACCAATAGCACAGGTAATTTGAAAACAGTATAGTTTTAGTTTGAAGCATATCCTAAAATCAGAGAACTGGAGAATTAACAAGAAAGAAACACCCAAAAAGAGTTCCCTGGTACCTATAAATCTGTTTTTAGTGGGGGTTAGCATCATTCTCTTGCATCCAAATGAAAATCTAGGCAATCCTCTAAGTCTCCTGGTGAATCCTGGTCAATGACTAAACTTAAAGACTAATATCAATCAATACCTCTGGCTTCCACGGTGGCTGTTGAAGGCCTTTATACCATGGTTGTGCCTGGCTCTGTTTCTTATGTCTCTCTTCATCCATCTCCTCCATGTATTATTCTTGCTTATCTCAGTTTATGGTGATTCATGCCTAGGAGTCAAATGGGGAAAGTAGACTAGGAGTCTAGGGAAGTCTTTATTCAATAGGTACTTCCGTTAAAAAGCTGCAAGCAGCAAGCCTTTCTCCTCACATCCTCCAGTAGACCAAATCCTATCATGGGGAAAAGAAAGCACCATCTAGAAGGCATATGGCTCAGCCTTCTAGAAAAGAATAGAGTAAGACAAGGTGGACAGTAGCTGTAGAGGGCTAACAGGATCCTTATGACGCCGGCAGATACTGTCTTTAACTTTTTTTTTAATTTGTTTATTTCTCTGTGTATGGGTGTTTTGCCTGCATGTCTGTCTGTGCACATGTGTAACCTCTGATGAGGCCAGAAGAGGCTCTCAAGTGACTGGAGTTGCAAATGGTTACCCCATGGTTCTCAGCCTTCCTAATGCTGTGACCCTTTAATACAGTTCCTTATGTGGTAGTGACCCCGAACCATAAAGTTGTTTTTCTAACTGCAATTTTGCTACTGTTACGAATTGTCATGTAAGTCTGATATGCGGGATATCTGACATGTGACCCCCAAAGGGGTTACGACCCACATTTTGAAAACTGCTGGGTTGCGTTCACCACGTGGCTGCTGGCAATAAAAATCCCTGTCCTCTGGAAGATCATCCAGTGTTGGGACATTTCTCCACCACCTCCACCACACACACACACACAACGCACATAAGATATTCTGAAGAGGCACCCCCGGCTTCATGAAGTGCCTCTCACCTGCCTGCCTCACTGCTTCATCTGCATTTTACTAACTATGAGTGTTCCGGCATCTTATCACTGCTATAACCAGATGTGCATTCCCTCAGCCTAGAAAGTTCTTTTACCGCTCTTCACCCAGGAAAGACACATAATATTTTCCTATCTTCTAACTCATTCTTTGCATTGCTACTTGGGGAATCATCCTTTAAAAAAAAAAACTGTACTTATTTTACATAATTAAAAACTCTAACCACATTCTATTGTAATAGTTTCCACTTTCTCCAGTGGAAATAAGTTCCTTGAGGGCAGGGCCTTTGCCTACTTCACCTACTGGGGTTCCTGGATCTTAAACACATCAGGAGCATGGGAAGAACATAGGAACGAGCAACTACCCCTGCTTGGGCCTCAGTTTCCTCCACTAGAAAACAGGAGACTTGATGCTGGTGATGTGAAAGGCCTCTTTGAGCTCTCAGATTCCTAAAATGTAAATGCTAATCCCTCAGGTGAGAGACCCTCTTGACTTGTCTGTCACAAAACTTACTCCAAGTTTATACATTAACCAGAGAATACAGTAGGGAGAGAAGATTACAAAATCTCAGATTACTTACAAGAGGGGGAAAATTGTATTACAAGGGACATATACAGTTTCTCAAGGAAATGAGCAATCTCTTCTTTGATGGAATATGTGAAAGCTAAACTGGAAGAAATAATTAGATTAAACGTGATGTAAACTGGAAAGGAAGATTACTTCCTGAACTGCACCGAATGCCTTACAGGTGTCACACAGGACCTACCACTTCAGTAATTAAAGTGTTTTCACTGTCTCCACTTAACTCTGTACACGTGATTTAAAATGGGGGCTCACTGGGACTCCTGGAAGCAGGACATTCTGGTGAATTGAGCTTTGTTCTCTGTTACGTAGGGTAAAATGAAAAAGCAGAACCCATGGCAAGGGTATACAGTAATGGCTTCTCTTCTGCCTCACATGACCCAGAAATCTGGAGAGCCTTTGTGAACCCAGAGGATGTACATAGACCAGTAGTATGATCCAAGAGTGATGCCAGAATATAAAGCTCTGCTTTGAGGTGTAACAAAATTTTTGCAATACCTGGCTGCACTAATTAGGTTGAATTCTCAGAAAGGCAAAAATTGAAACGTTTTTCGAAGAATGTACCATAACAGTTCTCATGTCAGAGAAGGTACTCTGATACACAATGGATGCATCATAAGATAGATAAGAAGAATTATTGACAACAGTAATAAAATTCAGCTTTGGACCTAGCAAAACTGCATGCTACCACAACCATTGACACTTAACGATATCTGCCTTAACCAGGCATGCCTTTCTTCTCTGACTCTTTGTTTTCCATATGAACACTTAAGTAAAGCAATATGTGTGTCTCAGACCAGCTTGTGCAATAATTCTCTATAAGAGAATTCCAGTGGGTTCTCTATAAGAGAAGAGTAGCAAAGCTATAAGATATAAAGTCTTTTACTTTATCCTAGTGTGCCTAGTCCAGATATACAACAATTATTCCATCATCAAAAGTCCTGCTCTCACAAGCCTTGCAGTCTAGCCAAGGAGAGGAAGCATCAGACTTTTAATAGACAATTCCATTAAAAAAAAGGCATGGCCTTGTAAAGGTAATTAAAAATGTGCATTATACTGATGGCAGATGTCAAAGAATACTATCTCATAGGGGTGGATAAGATTAAAAGGATGATTTGGCATTCCCCAGATGAAGTATGTGTCAAAGATTACCTGCAATGTAGGAAGAGCATGCATGAGGACCAGGGGTAAGAAAATATTTGAAATTTAAAACAAAAAACAAACACAAAACAAAAAACACCAAGATGGCTAGAGTCTTATTAAAATGGGAAAGAGATGAAGCTGATGAGTGGTGTCAAAGGTGAGCTCCTGCAGACTTATTCCTGCACACTGAGGGAAATCCTTGCCCATGGTACTGTAATGTTGACTTGCAAATCATCTGAGGACAGCAAATGAGACCGGGCATCTTACATTTGCCACTTTGTCCATAACAAAAAATGCAGCCTCATTGTTTCATGCCTTGGTTTCCCTCCACCAAAGTAAGATTGATTTGGACAAAATTATTCCCAAGATGCCATCCAATATAATATCCTTAGATTCTACATTTTGATTTCTTGCCAACTTCCTTGGATGACATTAACTTTGGGACCATCACTAACAAAGCGCAGGGCTGAGCATCTGCTCTGCTCACTCCTGCCCCACTGCTGTCCCTGGAAACTCTCAGGGGGAGAACTTAGGAAGGAAGAAATGCCAAGGCCCCACAAAGGGTTGCTGTCAACAAGGGAAGCAGCTGGCAAGGATGGGCTGACAGTGCTCCTGGGTCCTGCCAGCCTCCGGCAGGGGAGAGAGGCTTTCTGCTCCCCAGAACTGGAGGAGGCAATGTGATCCCCCGGGGGTGGGCCTCTCCGAGGATACCTGGAACAAAGGGGGCCTTTAGAATGTTCTCTTGAGCCTGCTCTGTCTGTAATCAGTTGAGCTCTTGGTCAACCAGTTCTTAGACTAGTCAAACCTTTTGCGATTTTGGCTGGGTCGGCACAGGAGAAGTCAGGTGGAAAGTTAAGGTAATTACCCAAATGAATTGAGGCTTACAAAAGCAGAAAAACTACTGAATATGGGGCCTGTCTACGGGGCATGGCTTTTTATAAGTGTTAGTCTGACTGGATCTCCTCTTATGGCCCTGTTATCCCACGGCACCCTGGGCTTCGGTCAACATCTGAAGCAGATGAACATCAGCCAGCCAGCAAGGTTTTATTGAGTCACTACTGAGCTAGCCTCTCAGCATCTCTGAGAGGCTGTAACTTTTAACCTGTTTAGGCAAATAAGATGAGGTACTAGAAGTCTAACGAACTGTAAAAGTCACCCATGCCCTGGATGTAGGTAACCGTAACTATTTTTTGAGGGAGCACTACTAGCATGGACTAAGTAGGAAAGAGAGCTTGCAGGACCAGAGGCTTAAAAGAAAAAAAGAAAAGGCTAATTCCAGTTGTGAGAAGCAAATAGGTAGGAAAGCATGGGCAAGTTAGAGGAAAGCGGAGAATCCCTGCTCAGAAAGTACTAGAAGCTTAGAGCTGAGGCAATGACATAGTGTTTAAAGCATCTCCCCCAGCTTATGATGTGATATCTGGGGTTCAAATCCCCAAGACCATGTAAAATATGGTGTCCCATCCTGCCTGCATTTGGAATCTCAGTTTTTCCACAAAGACAGGGGAGACACAGAAGTCCCCAGGCTCATGGGCCAGTGCTCCTGGGGCATAAGACTGGTAACAGCAGAGATCCTGTCTCAAAGTAGAAAGTGAGGACTGATCTTGAGGTTGCCTAAATGTGTGCTCAGACTCAGGCACACGGATTTGCACACATATACATATGTGTATGTCATACATGAAAAGAAGGAAGGAAGGAAAGAAGGAAGGAAGGAAGGAAGGAAGGAAGGAAGGAAGGAAGGAAGGAAGGAAGGAAGGAAGGAAGGAAAAAAGAAAGAAAGAAAGAAAGAAAGAAAGAAAGAAAGAAAGAAAGAAAGAAAGAAAGAAAGAAAGAAAGAAAAGAAAGGAAGAAAGAGCAGAATATTTAAAATTCAAAATTGTGTCCAGTGTTGCATCTTTGTAACTCCAGGGCCTTGGCTACAGTGCTTTGGCTTGAGGCATCTCTGAGGAAAAGACATTGAAGTCACAACCCTGCGGGGGGGGGGGGGGTCATTTAGAAACAGTTGTTGCAGATGTCGCCAAGTTATTAGAGTGAGCTCTGATCCAATATGACTGTTGTCTCTACTGGGCAATGCCAAGGACAGAGACATGCAGGGAGAAAACACTTTGAGGGAACAGTGAGACAAATTAGAGTGATAGGTCTACAGGCCAGCAGCACAGAGGATTTCCAGGAGGTGTCACAGAAATGTGTCAAGGAAGGAGTATCCCTATGGGATGCAGAAGGGGCATGGCTTCGCAGAGACCTTGATGGTGGATTTGCAGTCTCCAAAAACAAGAGCCAGTGAATGCCTCTTGTTTTCAGGCCCCGGGTTTCCGCGTTCATGACGGTAGCCTTAGGAAACCAGCTCATACAGGCCTTCCCTCTATATTAGCGAGGGCAATACTAGTTTCTCTATAAAACAGCGAAGGAGAAGATGGGCGAACACCCCCAGCAGGGCTTCTCAGGACACTGAAGTTGTACGTTTATACACTGGGAGAGCCAAAACACCAAGGAGGAAGCCAGGCAGACAGCATGGCTCATGGGTGGAAGTATTAGCTAGCTTTACCGTTGAAAGGCCAAAGTTTATGGAGTCTCGTGCTGACACTTGCTAGCTGTGCAAACCTCTCTGGGCCTCCATGTCTTCAGTGATGAACTGGAGGTAACAGTGGCAAGGGGGCACTCACGGGCTCCTAAGCCTGGTTGCCAGCTGAAACATACAACTGTCGTTGGTTCTAAGTCGGCCTTCTTCAAGCCCTGGCTCAAACTTTAATGCAGGGGTCTCCAAAGCTCATACATTTCTTCCCATAGCGATCCTCTCTGCCAATGGCAGCACACGTTTTAATTGCAATCCCAGCACTCTCATCCCTTTCTCCTTACCACGCCTGCTCTCAGGACTATCAACCCGATAGTCTCCCACTCTAATGCTTTCTGAATACAGGACTGCCTCACACCACCATGACACCCCTAAAAACAACGTGACCCTTTCAATATGCCCTGTTTTCCAGGCAGCCAATCACCGTTATTGAGAGCCAAAGCGTGAAAGAAAGGGAATATACATTTCGAGGCCGGGCTCTCAGCCACATCCTTCAAAGGCACTTTGCCATTGCATTTGCTTTCCTTCATCCCACCCTAGCACGTACAACAGCACCTGACACACAGTAGGTGTTCAGTAAAAGCTGTCTGTACTAAACTAATGCCTGCAGTTCTTTGCCTCTGCCAGAATGGGAGAGGAGCCAGAGAAAGAAAAGGGGTTGAGTATCCAGAAGACCTTCCCGCATTTCAATCAGCGAAGACAAAATGTTGCTCTCCTTTGGAAATGGGCTGGGGAGCCCAGCATTTCCTCCCGAAACGTCCCTAGCCCACTTTGACTCTTCACTCCCAGCGCTGCCTACTCGGCAGAGTAGTACCCTGCTTTACCCCGGCAAAGTTCCCCATCTTGTTCCCCAGACTCGCCACAGGACATCCTATTAGGCAGTGGGGCCTTTATTAGTGCTGGCTACAGCACGGTGAAGTGTAACTGGATCCTGAGCCCCGTGCTAAATGCTCCATCTGGACCTGCTTGCTGATGCTGATGAGGCTGTGCCCTCCTCTCTTCAGAGGTCTTCCAAAGAAAGGCTCGGGTTTCTCAAGCCTGGTCAGAGGGAAGACAGAAGCCCGCCAGAGGCCACCCACTCTTGCAGACATAACCAAGTCGACAACAAAAGGGACTTACTTGTTCTGTCCAGTTCCTGTTATGGACTCCTGGGAGCACATTTATTAACTCTCTGTCTTATGATAAATTCACTCAACGCATTTTTATTGAACTGCGTATATAAGCCAGTCATTGTTCCCGTCAGGGTACAGCAAAGCCAGCCTTCTGCTGAGTGGAGCCTGGGCCAGCTGGGGGTGGAAAGGGCGGGGTCACAGAAGAAATGTAACCCTGCAGAAGCAAATTGCAGAATGTGGATTCATTTGCTAAGGAGGCAGGAACAAAGTATGGTACACCAGATGCAGGCTGGCATAGACAACGGAAGTGACTGTCTCAGCCAGGCGTGGCCATGCATACCTGGAATCCTGGCACTTGGCAAGCTGAGGCAGGGGCATTACAAGCTCAAGGCCAGGCTGGGCAGTGGAGAGAGATTGTTTCAGAGAAAGAAGGGGCGTGGGATTACAGCCGTGCACCACCACACCCCGTACAAACTTTTCTCTTTTCTCCTTACCTCTGTAAAGACAATCTCCAAATAAACTCATGTTCTGAGACGTAGAGGTTAGGATTTCACACTAGGAATTCGGATGGCCATGATCCAGCCTATAACAAGCTAGAAAATAGTAAGCACTGCGTACAAAATAAAACTGTAAGGGAGCTGCAAACAGGTCAGGGTGTTACTTAACACATATGCCTGTTAAGTAAGGTGTCAGGAAAAGATGCCCTAGACTACAGGAAGAGCCATGGCCAAAGCCCTAGAACTGGCCCAGAACATTCTCAAAAAGCAAAGGGCTTCATCTGGCTAGAGTAGAGGATGCAATGGGTACAGAGGACAGCACTTGCAAATGAAATGAGACAGTTGACGGTGAGGAGGCAGAACCTGTGCGTGGGGCACTTGATGACCGGAAGCACCTGGACTGCCAAGAGAGGGCATCTGCTTTCAGTGGCATGGTGAAGAATTTCCCTCTATTTAAATTTCAGATTCGGATGAGGAAGTCGGGCTAACATGTGATTTCTGGCACCACACTGAGCCTCTGGCCCGTGGAGGACAGACCAGGGTACCCAGACAGGGTTTCGCTGGGACGCACCTTCTTGCTCCACAGTCTTGTGGACAGTGGGTATCTCTCACCTTTCTAAACACTCAGAAGTTGTCTGCATTGGAGCAGAGTGCTTTAACATTTACCGTCATGGGCTCTGGCTGGCTTTCATTTCCCTGCCATACCGCAAGTACAGAGAGAGGGCAGAAGGCTTTGAGCAAACAGGAGCTGGTGAGCATGCCTAAATCTGCCTCCCGGGGAAGCCAAGGCCTATAAAAGCTTCTAGTTGAACAAAAATGAAGGGTGATGTTCATGCATATGACCAGGAAATGTCATTAGGCCTGTGGAGTGGTGTTTGTCTCTGAGAACTACCAACTCCCCTGCCTGGGAGTCTAAGTATTCCCTCCTTTCTTTCCCCAGGGCTCAGGGGCTTAAACCTCAACATGTATGTTTCTACTAAGAGCTGCTAACATAAACCAGGTTGCTCATTGCCAGACATGTTATAAACACTGTTTTCAATCTCCAGAAAAAAAAAAAAAACTCAGGAGATGCCACTGTTCCCATTTTACAGGCAGAGAAAACAAGCTGCACCGGTAGTTTGGGCAGGAGAGGACCCAACTAAGCCAAGAGGGGGTGGGGAGGGATCTGGGGCTTCAGTCCGTGTTCAAATGACATCAAAGTTTATTTGCTCCTTGAGACATTTTTCTGCAATTCACAACTCAGTTTGGATGACAAAACTTTACATTTGATATTGTCATCTAATACCAATGTAAAAAAATGCCTTTTATATCTTTCCCTTTCTCTGTCTAACTAAAAGTCTTGCCCTATTATAAAGACATAGTTTTAATGTGGTAAAACTAGGCCCTACTCTTTGGTGTAGGATGCAATGCTCCTCTGAGGCCTTGCTCCTTAGTCTCAACAAAAGCTGTATATATTGTCTCTGGATTTCAGAACTCCATTAAACATGAGCTTTGGAGTCAAGTGGGCCCAGCTTTATAACACTGGACATGTTCTTTACTTGCCTTGGCCGTCACGTCCTCCTGAATACAATAAATCTAAAAATCTTGGCTTCATATGGTTTTCATAAAGATTAAAGGAAATAATGTACGGTCAATAGCCAGTGCTTATTAATTAGTGACTTCTCCTGTCCTCTGAGGAGCCTCAAAACATTCCGCCTTCTAGAATAATTGCTCCCATTGTCTTTGGAGAAGCAATCTACAGTTTACTCAATCCCATATCCCCACAGTAATGACTAGCAGGTAATACTCTGTAAATAGTTATAGAATAAGGTTAAGAGACAAGATTCTGAAAGGAGAAAAGAGAGGAAGGACTAGGAGAGGAAGGGATGAAGGGGAAGAGGACACAAGAAAGGGGGAAAGACGAGTAAAGCCTTCACGAAGACAGTTTATAGAAGGAAATAATGTCAAGGTGTATATCCACACAGCCAGGAGGGTTGAGGATTTGCAAGGACAGGTTCCCCCATCTTCAGGGTTGCTGGGAGCTGCTGCTGGCAGCAGCTTCTTCCCTTGCTTTCCACATGCATCAAGCACACAACATTTTAACAGCTAACAAAGTGCTAAAAGAAAGAGAATTGAGGCAACACATTCCCCCACGTGTCAAAGTCAAGAATGATTCTATAAATACCAGGAAATCCCTCATTGTGAGATCCCAAGCAGGACCTGTGTTAGCACATGGCAGGCTGGGGGTGGGTCACTCTTACTGCCGGGGAAGAAAAACCCGGTTCCCAGGGGAGCTGGCCAGTTTAGTTCTCCCCTTGGTCAGCTGACAGAAGTGAAGGAGTGGCTCGATCTCACAGATTGTAAGTCAATTAGGACATGCTGACTTCTCTAACAGGATTATCTGTGTCCTTCCCCAGAGCCCGTTCCATTAATGAAGCAGTGACCTTTCATTTAGAGCCGCCCCCCTCATTCGCACATCATACATCGGGCTCCTTATAACAGAAACCAGTCAATACTCTGAATAAGCAAAGGCAGAGTTAATCACCATCTCTTTAAAGTACGCTTTAAGGCCGTTTTGCCCCTTTCCCTAAAGTTATAATGCTAATATAAATAACCTTTTCGGTATAGGCATGGTTCCAACGTCGTATTCCCGCTCCCAGGCACTAAGGGGCATCTCAGGCAACCCGCAAGAAAAGAAGGAACTGGTGCTCCTCCCACTCAGAGTAGACAGAGTGCTCCCTAACCTTACTGCTACAGGAACTTTGAAGCAACATACAACATGAAAGAGGCTCTCAAGCTCAAAGTCAGCTTGAGCTACACAGCCAAGCTCGAGGTCAGCCTTGACAACTTAGTGGAAATGCCGGAAAGTAAAATGAAAGGGCTGAGCTTGTAGCTCGGCAGTATTAGTGATGAAGCTCAGTAGTAGGGCACTTGTCCAGTGTGCACAAGGACCTGGTTTCAAGGTCGAGGGCTGAAATAAAAATAGAAAAATTATACAGATAAGAAAGATTTAATCAGATATAGCAAAAATGTTTAAATATCCGTGAAAGTACAAGTAAGGATGCCATTAATCTCCTAAAGCTCTCTCTACTCAGAATTATCTTCCTAAACCATAAATAGGATTATTTCACAGCCTGCTTACAATTTCTACATAGCCTTCCATTGCTGCCAGGGCAAAGTTTTAACATTGGAGACAAGACATTGCGGCCTCTGGTCCATGTCCGCTTCACCCGCTCACCGAAGCTATTTCTCCTATTGTGTTCTCCATTGGGCACACATGAGCACACATACGTATATAGGCTCATATGCAAACATGCACACACATATACATGCATGATATTGACAATTATTCAGGCCCCAGACTAGATGTCACTTCCTTCAGAAAGCCCTTTTAGAAAGTCAAGTGTAGAACTAGTGATGTTCTTATGCATTCTTTGTGTTTCTTATAGTCTAACCCTTCCTAATAATTTGATGACTGCTGGTTTCATCTCCCCTATAAGGCTACCAACAAGGATTACATATGTGTAGTCCACAGCCCTATATTCTAGGACATTGCCTAGCACAATACATACTGTCCAGTTTAACTTTAACTGAAGACACTGATTTTTAATATGACCTGGAAACCCTTAGGTAAGCCTGGCATATAATAGGTATCGAGTGAGTATTTGTCAAATTAAATTATGACAAATAATCACAGGAAGGCAAAAATGTATTGAAAGAAGCTAATCGCTTATTAATAGCCTCAAACAACAGTGCCATCCATGTGTGGTATTGTTTGCTGGAATATTAGGAAGAAGGACTTAAGGGGGAAAACTAGCCCTGCTCGAAGGAAGGCAAGTGGACTAGTCAACGGCTGAAGCTGCTGCTAGAGAAAGGTGCCAAGGTCATGTACATTCACCAAGTCTCAGCATCTATCCCCTCCCCCATCCTCAGACCCACTTTTCAACAAGCATCCCATCCCCTCGCCCGGCATTTTCCTACAGACAGGCCATGTGCTGACCCAAGCAGTTCTGTCCCTTCCACAGCTCTTTCTCATTGAAGACGAATAAATTGGCCCAGCTTACACACCAGGCTAGAGGGAATCTGTCCTCAAACCCTGCTATATTCTGACTTTAAGAACAAATATCATGTTTCTAAATTTATAGAACTGACAACCAGGCCGTTGGACTCAGCAAAGTGCACTGCCTCGGATGGCCCAGCTTGAGTGATCACTGCTTCCCTTGAAGCCGCTGCTGTCTCGTTCCTTATAGAGATGACAGGAAGCACACAGCTAAGAGCCACACAACTCAGCAAGGACACTGCTGGGCCCCAGAAGCTGTCTGTGCTCAGGCCCTGACTCAGTCAAGGTTAAGCAGGCAGGAAACCGAGGTCTGAGGACCCAGACTAGAGTGGGTCTTTGTGATAGGAACTCAGCTTCAGGGTGGAATACTACTAGTTAGGCTCAAAGCAGAGAGAAAAGAACAAGGGAGGCTTAGTCAAGAGCCTGTGGCATGAGTTAATTTGTGAGCAAATGGGGTAAAAACTCTGGGCACTGGTATCATTCTAATACTGGCTTCTAGTTATTGAGCACCGAATGTTTTTCAATCAGTATTCCTGGTATCATTATCGACATTGCCTGATGTAACCTCCCAAGAACACTATGATCTGTGTACCTAACACCCCTGTTTATAGTAGGGCACCCCTGTGGATATAACACCGGGTAGTTTCTATAGTTAGAATCTCACTGTCCCCCAAAATCATAGAGAAAATTTAGAGAAAAGTGGTACATAAAAAATGTACCCTTGAAGGGATTAAGGAATCCTAGTCCCCACTCTTCTTCTTTCTTATTTCCTGCTGCCTTAAGGGGAGCAACTTGCTCCACACTTGGTCCTACCATGGTGTTCTTCCTCACCCTACAATAGCAGGTCTCTCTAAGTATATACATGAAAGTCTTTAAGACTGTAAACCCAAATAAACCTTTCTTCTTCTTAAGATGTCTTAGGTATTTTGCTAGTGACATAAAGTGGGCATGATTGTCACTGTGTTAGCATGAATTGTATGCAACTGTCAGGATTTAGCTATTGTTTGCTTGGAAGAAGAAAGACTAGAAAGGAGAGAGAGGAGGAGGAGAGAAGAGAGAAGGGAGGATAGCTTCACGCTTTTCAGACCCATAGTTTCTGTGAGCATAGGTCCATTAACATGATGGTAGACATGACTAAAGAAGGAAGAAGGAAGACTTGAGGGGATGGTGGCCATAGCAAGGACAAACCCCACCAGCATTATCGTCAGGCCCCCTGCAAATAACTACAGATTTGTGGCCCAGGGGCCTGGACTCCAGACAAGCCAGGTGTTGTTTACCAGCAAGTCACAGAAGTCTCAGGCTAAGCTGCCCCCCTCCCCAACACCCAGAGGCCCAAACAGCCCTGGCCGGCCTCTCTCTGCGAACAGAAATCAGATCACATGTTGCCTGAAGTCAGATATGTGACCAGACTCTGGTGCACTGTGCAAGATTTCACCGATGATGAAAATAGCTTTCTCCTGCTGCATTTAACATCTGGTGTCACAGATTTTTGCTGAGAGCCATAAAATCACTAACTTGCAGAGAAAACCTCATTGTGGAAACATACATTTCTGGGGGAGGGGGTGGCAGCCACAGCCCGGCTGCGTTCTCAGCCTGCCTCAATGACAACTTAGCAGCAGCCCTTTGTCTCCAGGGAGGATGATGAATTTCATGAGGCCTTGAGAAGTATCTGGGGCAGTGGAGAAACAGTCCTAGGCTAGCAACTCTGTTACTGACTAGCTGAGAGACTTCACACCGGTTTCTTAACCTCTCGGAACTTTCATTTCCTTATCAAAAAAAAAAAAAAAAACAAAGATAAAAATAGCCACCTGCTGGGGTTACTGTGTGGATTCAATGAATAACATATGTGGCAGTGCCTGGCACAAAAGTAAATGCTAGCTGCTTCTTCCTTTCTTCTCCTTTCCTTTTTTGTTCCCTGACATTTCCTTTCAGACCCAAGTCTGCCTGAACACAGTGGCATTTGTCAAAGGCTTGTGCATACAGCGCTCCTGCAGAGCTTGGCCCAAGCAGTGGCTCGCTTGGTCCCTGATGCCATGCTGGGGGGAGCTCTTCCAGGATTGACAGCACCTATTGATAGCCTCCTATGAGCACTCCTCCAAGCATCTGCTGAGTGTCAAGAAAACTGTAGGGCAGCTGGAAGCCACGGGAAGGAAGGAAGGAGGGAAGGAAGGAAGGAGGGAAGGAAGGAAGGAAGGAAGGAAGGAAGGAAGGAAGGAAGGAAGGAAGGAAGGAAGGAAGGAAGGAAGGAAGAAGGTTTTCCGGATTCAAGTCCACCACCTGTTCCATCTAGAAAGGTGCATAGCCTATATATTCAAAGAATTCATGATGAGGTGAAGTGAGGCCCAGGCTTGCTTGTGTTAGGTAAGACTGGAGGGGGCACTGTGTAACGAAAACTAAGGGTGAGGTTGGCTGCCTGACCAGCCACAGAAACATGGAGAACATCATCCATGAACTTGACACTCTTGGCTACCTATGAAATCTAGTTTCTGTCTTGTCACTATTGTGGGAAGAGTGGGAATTGCTCAACATGTGTGTGGGTGACCATAGTCCTGATCCTCTCCTCAGCATGGCCTGACCTTTAAACCACCCTCAGCTGCTGCAGATGCGGGCTCAGACAAGCTCAGTGTTCCTCTGTACACAGTCTCTTGTGTACTCTGTGTCCTTGTCCTCTGGCTCTGTCCTCTGTGCCTCTCTCACTGTCTCTGCATCTCCCCGTGTGTCTGTGTACTCACTCCCTGTGAATTTCTCTATGTCTCTCTGTCTGTCTCCTCCCTCCCAGATGCCATCTACCTGCACTACTCCCCCAGCTGCCCGGGGTACCCCACAGCCCAGCCACTCTTCACATATTTTTAACTCTCAATTATTATCTTTGCCTTCACCGTTTCTGGCAGCGGGCCACAGCAAACAGAATGTGAGAAAGCGAAAACTAATGAGCTTCTTCAGAGAGAGAGAGTAGGGAGCCTCTGTTACATGTCTAGTCCTTGGAGTTTAACTTCTGGCATTTCCATCACGTCTCCAAATGGTAAGTGAGGGTTGTTACTTTTCAATTTGGTTGGGCTGTGTAGCACATTGCAGCAATTAAAATGCACCCTCAGTGCAAAATCACAACAGGGCCGGCAGGAAGGGTGCCAGTTTGTGAGGACTTTTTTTTCAAAGTTACTTTTTGTATGTGTTCTGTGAGGTTGAGATATGCTACAACCAGCTTTATGCTTTGAACCACAGCACCATTCATAGAAAGAAACACATATACCATCCATGGCAATGTATGGCCCTCAGGGGCTGAAGACCTCCAGGACTTGACAGGCCTGCCTGTGGTTGAGTCCAGGTTAGCCCAGAGATTAAACTGGCCTCCCAGTTTAAGCAGCAGGCTTTGCGAAGTCAAGGTGCTCAGCTATGACTGCTTCACTCATTCCTCACCAATAGCCCACAGAAGGATCCCAGATAACAGGAAATGGTTGGTTTTAAGGGGGCGATGGTGGATAGTGTAACGGATTTCATCAACCACATTGATAATCACTCATTTAACACAGATTTACAATGTTCTGAAAACCATATGCCAAACTGGCCTCAATATTTGAAAACAACAGGCCTGAGACCTCAGCCTTTCCCTATACTCCTCCTAGCAAATGAAGGGAGAAGATGGGGTTCCTGTTACCATCTGAATCTTCCATTCTTTGTACCTATAAGAAATGTTTAAAGGGGGAGCCAGTGGACACTTGTCTGTTTCTTTCTTATAAAAAGTATTAGATTTTATTATAATAAAATGTTTAGTAAAGACCAAATAAAAAGAACAAAATGTAAACCTGTCACAGTCCTACCTCCCAAAGAACCTGCTATTTTCAAAGGAATATTACTTTTAATACCAATAAGAACCAACAATTCTAGTATAGTAATACGAGAAGACTAAGCCCAAGTGAAAGAAAAAAATAAATGTAATGTTTATTGATTACATAAACATCACTACCTCACACAGGGACATCACAGAGCTGTGAATGTAGTCAGGCATAACATTGCCCTTCTAGGGCTGGGAAACTGAGTCCTTTGTCACTTCACCCAAACATTTAAAGCTCATAATTTGGCAATAGGCTCCATATCCTATTTTCAGGTGAGTGGCTTGTCCACTCTAGAGTGTCTTCCAGATTCTGCTTTCCCTATTCTTGATGCCTTCTTCCTACAAGCTCAAACGCACCACACCTGTGGCCTTGTGACATTTCACAAAGGTCAGCAACAGCACCTTACAGTGTCAAGATAAATCATAGCAGGAAGGCGGGCAGCTCTGCCATGTTTATAGCACCTGCCACAGGCATCCTCTTTCATCCTAGAAGTGGCTTTTTGCAGCTATTCTGAACCATGTAGATACTAAGAACATTTGTATTCTGTCCCCAGTGTGTTTCACTCAACATTGTAATACCTTGAGATGCTACTGGAGAGGGCATTGCAGGCCGAATAGCCTCTAGAACATTCCTATCACAAGACTCATCAGCACTCCCAAGGCTATGGTTAACCATGTTTAAGCCACTGATTTTTCACCTCTGGCCATAGCTGTTGAAACACTAGGGAACATCTTAGAACATCCATTTTGAGATGTAAATGTTAGTTTCTTTTAGTATGTGTTATTCACACTTATAGAAACACCAGATTTGGCATAATTAACAGTGTCCTTCTCTACTTTTATCACCGTTAAAGTGATGATTCTTATGTTCAAGGCCATCATTGGGATGGTCTCCACCCATTCATTACTTCTCCTCACCCATCCCTTGCTTCAGCCTCCCGTGATTGCTTGAAACACCTCCAAACACATGTGTTTCCTATTGCTTCTTTGCTGGAATGGTCCTCCAACACGTGTACGAAAATAAATGCTACCCATCCTTCAGGGCCCCCGCTCTTCTCCTCCCTCTGTAGAGTCATTGGGCCCCTGGGAGTAGCCACCCCACTTTTTCTCCCTGGAACTGTACATGTGCTTCCTCTGGTGGGTAGGATTATTTTGCTTCCGTGTCTGCCTTCTCTGCTTGGCTAGGAATTGACAGAAGACAGGACGTCCATAGGCTTAGCACAGTTCTGAGTCACAGATCTTTCCAAATGAAAGGTGAAAATGGATTAGAACTCAAAGAGCCCTGGTTAACAGGGGCAAAAGAAGAAGATGCTAGAGGAGAGATAGTCAGGGAAGCAGCAGCAGTTGGAGGCCACAGTTGTGTGTGACATACTGGTGCCACTAATGTCTTTTTAACAGCACTGGCAATATTCCAGGCATGCAGGTGGTCTAGGGGGAGGGGGAGGAAGAAGAGGTTCTAATGAAACTGGACTTTAGACACAGTACCAGGAGATCAGGGTCGAGTAAGCCATAGAGGATCCAAGGAACTCAGGATGCAAATCTGGCTCACTTGGTAGCAGTCATTAGTTGATTGAACTAATGGCCCAGAGTTCTTTAAAGTCCTCTTAAATAGGGAGGGGGACTGAATCCAGCAAAGCTGAGCCCACAGGTGCAGACTAAGTGGCTACACCTGGGGGATTAGGAAATGATGGGGACAGGAAAGCAAGCTGATCATTACAGCTTCCACATGCTTCTCTCCACCAGGCCTTGTTAAGGTTTGCCTCAGCTGTAGTCTATAACCCCAGCCTCCCACACTATGGATTTATACATTCAGTTCACAGTCTGAGAAGTTGGCCTCCACTTGTTTTCAGAATCATGTGTGCCTTAGAGTGAGATTCCAAGATTAGATGCATAAAGGTGTAATCCAAGGATGTGTTTATCACAAGTTGTTCAAGCCACAGGTGGGAACCTTCCTCAGACTCTAATGAAACAAAGGCCATCCAGCCAAATAATTTTGTATGAAATAAAGATGAATAATAAATATGAGTGGATTCTTACCAAAAAAAAAAAAAATTTCCTTTTTTAATGACTGAAGACACAGTCTCCTAAAACTCTAAACCAATCTCAATAGTTAAGTGAAAAACAATACATCTAAGAGGATTTGAAATACAGTTTGTGCCATCTGACAACTTCTTGGTCAGAAAGTGAGTCTAAATGTGTCCTAAAGTCCTAAGTCCATCTCTACGTCACAAACTTGGAAAGAAAAAGCCATCCCTATGAGTTCAGGATGGTACTGTTGGCAGTGCCAGTAATTATTGGGAAACTAATAAAGAATCAAAAGCCATCTAGAATTTCACTTTTTCCAGTTGAAGTTCTAACATGTGAGAGAAATTTACCAAATGCTTTCACTTTCTCAGCTTGGTATCACCTCCAGATACCAGTACAAGCTTTAGAAACATGTAGGTTGGTAGGTGGATGCGTGGATGGGTGGAGGGCAGATGGATCATCTCCATGCTTCCAATTGCCCACTACGTTAGAATCTATTTGGCTCTCTCTTCTCTTTCCCAGAGCTTTTCTTCCATGGGTCGAGACACTCTTTAAGACTAAGCACTCCCACGAAGCTATGATCTAAAGCAAAGGCTTTCCGCAAGGACAGAGATCCGTCCATTTCTCTCACTAGCAGAGTTCTCTTCCTCTCCACCAGTGCACTTGTCCTCCGGCCATAATCCTCAGACACCCAGAACCATTGCTGATTCTCTTCTGAAGCAAAGACTGAAAGTCTCTCTCCCTTAGTTCAGCCTGTAACGCTGACCCCATCAAAACCCACTAGCTCCTCTGCCAAAGTTTTCTACTGAAATCTTCAGCACCAGAACTTCTCAGAAACAAACAAACAAAAAAAAACATGAAGAATAAATAGGACTGCTTGAAGACAGAGTCATGTGATATATTATTTAATGCCTCAGCAACCCTGTAAGACAGAAAATCACCCCCAGTTTACAGATGAAGAAACAATTTCAAAAGGTGTCTTTGTTTCTCTTGTGTTGCTGCGATTGAAATAAAAGAGCAACGGCAACTTGAAGGAGCATTTGTTTGGGCTTACAGTTACTGAAGGTTACAGTCCATCATGACAGGAAAGACTTGGCAGCAGGCAGGACATGACAGCTGGTCCATCGCAATAGAGTAACACTAAGGAAGTAGAGGATAGGCAGGAAGTAAGGCCAGAACATAACACCTCGAAGCCTGCCCAGAGTGACTCACTTCCTCCTGCAAGATGCTACCTCCTAAAGGTTCCACAACCTTCCCAAATAGATATGCCAGCTGGGAACCAGAGCCAAGTGTCCAAACATATGATGAGCCTATAGAGACATTTCTCATTGGATCACAGCCATCTTTTGATGAAAAACGCATTCAGTCTAACTCCAAAGGTTCCCGTGGTATTTAACTATCTTAACACTGCCCAAAAGTCCAAAGTCTCTTCATGCAAGGCAGTCTCTTAACTGTGACCCTTGTAAAATCAAAAAACAAATTGCATACTTCCTGTATACATTGGCACAGAACATGCATTCCTGTGTGAAAAAAATGAGAAAATGGGGCATAGCAAAGAAAGATCAGACCAAAGTAACACCAAAACTTAGTAAACACCAAAACCTTCAGCTTTGTGTTTGGCATCTGGGGCTCATAATGGAATCATCTCCGTTCCAGAGGGCATGCACAACCTCTGTCAGAGTGTTTCCACCACTGCATGCTTTCAGCTTTCTTCCATGGACATCCCATGGTACTGGCCTCTCTAACATCCTGGGATCTACATTACAATTTAGATTTCATCTTAACAGCTTAACACTATTCCCAGTAACCCATTTCCTCCAATGAGGCTCTGCCTCCTATAAGTTGTTCAACCTTCCCCAAGCGCACAACCAGCAGGGGGGCAACTGTCCAAACACATCCACCTGTAGAGATTTCATAGTCAAATCACAGAAGGATTAAGTAATTTTTCAAGGTTTTAAAACTTTCCTCCTTCTAATTAATTTCCATTCCTGTTACACAAATTGTTTTCCATTTCTGTGGCCAGAGATTCCTCTTAAAGGGATATCTGATGTAAGAGTGAATGATACCAAATTAAAATGATTCTTATTATGTCTAGGAAAAAATACAACCTGCAGGTAATAAAGAAAGATGCCTTATGCCTACCTGCCTAAGACAGATATTTCTAGAATTTTCTAAGAGCTTCCACAAGAGGGTCATTCTGGATCTACAGACATGCCATCTTTGTACACTTTGCATGTATACACAAATTTCTGTATCATTTTTTTTTTGTTTCATTTTACATTCTTTACGACCACAATTCAGTGTGGCTCTGGATAGAATATGTGACTAGCGATGCATTTCTACCAACAAGCTGCTGCTGATTTCAGCCTGGATTTCTAAGACCAGTAAAACGTTCTGAGTAACTTATCTAAGTTTCTTTCTTTGCCTTTGAAATCTTTTGTCAAGTCTTCGAATACAGCAGAGTTCACTCCGCCTTACGCATTACCATTGTGTTGGTCTATTATTTTTAGATGAACGTTATCCCTGTCTGCTAGCTGAAATGGTCTCTGTAGCAAGGCTATATGTCCCATGGGAATACCTGATGGAGCAGCAGAAGAGAAGAAAGGCAGGTTTTATCTAGTGGTACAATCCTTGAACAGCAGAAGCTCTGCTCAGAGTTTTCGCAGATTGTGACAGATCAAGAAGCAGGGACAGGAGAGCAGGGCCATTCTGTGTGCCCCAAGGCCTACTCCTAATAGCCGGTATCTACCAACCAAGACCCATGCCCCAAGGGTTCCACAACCTCTCAAAACAGCACCACCAACTGGGCATCAAGTGTTTAAGCACGGTACCCTAAGGGGCATTTCAAATCTAAACCGTAGCATTCCTTAGGAAACTGAGCAGCTCTGGTTCTTTCTGGCTGATATTCTCCCCCTGCTGGGAAGAAGTGAGAGAAGGGATTTTGTTTTATAACTGCTGTGACCTTAATGTTGAGATCAGTGTCTAATGCCCATAAACTGAAGTTCCTGAAGAACTCTCAGCTTAAATTCTAGGCTCCACTTATATCAGGCCCTCTGAGAAGCTTTCCTGATACCCACCACCAGGTTTCAGTTTCCTTTTTCTATTTCCTCCTACTGCATCTTGCTGTGTGCTGAGCACTGATGTGACTGGGTTATTATTTTTAATACCCATCCAACATATGCGCTAAACAGTAAACTTGAAATCACGATTATGCCCTACATATCTCTGTAGTCGTCTCTTAAAATGCAGGCACCACAAAGATGCTAATCTCAAAAGGTCTAGGCTGCATGGGTAGGAGGGAGAAAAAGCTCAAATGCATTTCCTTACCCATAGGCCGCAATTTTGCTCGATTTGTCACAAGATAAAGATAGAAACTGGCCTGATATCAGTTTAAAATATGAATGAAACGTAATTGAATGAACAAAGCTGGAGTTGGGGCTGTTGTATCTGCCCACCAATGGCTTTCCTATTTTAATGCCACTCAGCAGCTCTTTCTTCCTATTGCCTATCAACATGATGGAGTTAAAAAGTGATATTTAAGACATTTGAGGATAGGAATAACTAAGATAGTAAATGTCAATTGTGGGTATTCTTCAGTTGGCTTATTCTACCAACTTCTGATATTATACTAGTTCTGCTGCCAGATAAACAAGATTTGTTACAGCTCATCCTTCCATTTATTTTCTTTTTCGTTCTGATTTTCTTCCTGTTTGAGGGGTTCTCTCTCTCTGTCTCTCTGTGTGTGTATGTGTGCATGTGTGTTATGAGCAGATACACAGGCACACGCTCATGGATGCATAAGTAAATGAATATGCATTTGTACATAGAGGCCAAAGAATAACTTGAATTAGCAGTTCTCAGGCATCAGAGCTTCTCACTGGCTTTGAACTCTCCAAGTTGGTATTGTGAAACAAAACCTTTCCTGGGAAGACACTACGCACACACATATCTACTCATCCCAGACAGGAAACCCACAACAGACCAAAATATGAATACCACCAGAGTCCAACTCCGTGAGCCAATCAGTTTTATTGGGGTAAATCAATAAATAATATTAAATAAATATTCCTGTATGTACAGGAATATGTGGGGTTACACACAGAAGCCAAAAGACTCAAAGACAGCTGTATCACTAAATTTCACCCCAGCATGGGTGACAGCTCACAAAGATGGATACCTAGAGTACAGCACACAGCCGGCCAGCGGCTCAGCACGTTGGAGAGTGTCCTTTACGTGACTCTGTTGGTCTAAGCCTCTTCCTGGAAGCTCCACTGACCTCTGCTTCCTCCAGGCAGCTGGTTCTGGTTTAGATTCTTCCTTGCAGCTTGGCTTGTCTTAGACTGACACTTGGTGGTCTTGATTGTTAACTCTTGGGTGGGTGGTGCGTAGTAAATCTGATCACTTTCAGGAGCTTCCTGAAGCTATTTTGAGTTGTTTGCCATCTGGTTTAAGAAGCATTTCTGACATGAACTCAATGGCTGGCTCTTTGACCTCCCCCCACTCCTCTCCGAGAGAGGAGCAGCCTTGCTAGGTAACAGAAGAGGGCACTGTGGCCAGTCCTGAAGATACCTGATAAGCTAGGGTCAGATGGAAGGGGAGGAGGTCCTCCCCTATCAGTGGACTTGGAAAGGGGCAGGGAGGAGATGAGGGAGGGAGGGTGGGATTGGGAGGGAATGAGAGAAGGGGCTACAGTTGGGATACAAAGTAAATAACCTGTGATTAATATTAAAAAATTATATATATAATATATAATTATATATATACATATAATTTTATATATATATATGAGGACACAAAGTTGGGAGGTATAAAAGTAGAAGTAGATAAATATGTGGAGTTAAGGGAAGGAATTGGAGATGAATATAACAGAAAATATATTCTATGATATTCTCAAAGAGCTAATAAAGACATTTTTAATTGTGAAAAAAAAAAAACAGAAAAAAAGAAGCTTTCCATGCTGCATGGTGTGTTTAAATCTTAGAGGAAACTGCCTGCTACACAAGATTAGTCAGGATAGAGAATCCAGCACCTTCTGGTTGTTTTTGGAGTAGGTTCTCACTGAACAGCCAAGACTGGACCCAAACTTTGGATTCTCCTGACTCAGTTTCCTTGGATCACAGGCTTAAGCTACCATACTAACCAAGACCCTTCTTTCTGCTTCCATATCAACAAACTCCTCTTCAGATGGATCACTTGCCTGCCTCTTCAAGACTGCCTCACAGGATATTGCTTACTAATAAAAAAAAAAAATTGTCCCATGTTTTCTCTTCCTCTACCTTATGCACCTTTCTGTTGTGGGCATCCGGTGGGTTTCAGTATAGATCATTTTGTCTTGTTTTCCGGAGAATGAAAATTCCCGTAAGTGATGCTGAGTGTATCAGTGGGTAGCTGTCAATCCCCTGAGTGACTCTTGAGTGTGCCAGTGGCTGACTGCAAATCCCCTAAGTGATTTTAGGTGTGTCATTGGGTGGCTGTAAACTCCCTAAGTAATTCTGGATGTATTCGTGGGTGACTGTGAGTCCCTCAAGGGATCACAATGAATAATGAATACATTCAGTATCTCTAAGTCTTGGCAAATAACATAGCCGAGGCCATGTTTCAGGAGAATGTTCCTATTCTTTACTATTTCCAAAATTACAATCAATCCTCTGGGAATTGAAGTTTTGTGTCATTTAATGAGCTGTCATCAAGATGATGCCTCCAGGACCGCAGATGGCAACAGGTAAAAGGAAGGGCCTTAGATTCTCTAAGGGACCCTTCTGTGCCAGCCACCATGCCCTCCTTCTATTTAATCCTCACCAGTCTTAATAACTACAGATCCCATCTATAAGGCAGAAGAAAAGAGTCTTCCCAAAGCCATGCCATGGATTGCTAGAGACTTGAAATTCAAAACTAAGTCAGATCCCAATGGCTATGCTACTTATTTCTTAACCACAGGATTTTGTTTGTTTGTTTGTTTGTTTGTTTGTTTTTTGAGACAGGGTTTCTCTGAGTAGCCTTGGATGTTCTGGACTTACTTTGTAGACCAGGCTGGTCTCAGACTCACAGAAATCTACCTTCCTCTGCCTCCCTGCGTGCTGGGATCACAAGTGTGTGTGGGTGTGCACACCTAGGTTTTTCTTTTAATTATTTTATATTAAAACTTAAATTTGTTACATAGCATACAGTGTATAATATATTGCACAAGTATATGTAATATAATAGGAAAGGTCCTATTTAAAATGGGAATGCTATTTTAGGTATGGAGTACAGCCCAGAAAACCAGGATGAGGGGAATTTTAAGAATAAAGGAATTGTGGAAAGGAAAAAAATTCATTGAGTATTCACTAAATATAGCAAGTATTCTTGTTCAGTTAGTCATGTTTTTCTTATTTTTTTAATAATTTCACACAGTGTGTTTTTATCCTATTCACACATACCCACTCCCCCCCCCCCCCCCCTCAAGTCCTCCCATAGTCATTCCCTTTCAATAACAACCCTGTAGGTCATTATCGTGAAGAAACTGAAGCTCAGAAAACCATTCAAGTTCATAATCAAGCAGAAGAGCTTTGGTTGAGCCAGGTCTTTCTGACCAAAGGGCCTTCCTAGTTGCTGGACTGGTTCCCCTGACTTGAATCTTCCCAGTGCAAGTAATATCAGGATAGGAAATGAATAAGGATCAACATAAAAATGAAATGGAATTGAATGAGGTTCCATGAAGACAGTTTCTTTATCATTCCATGCTAACCTGGGTCTCCCAACCAACATGACAGCTAACATAGACATACTCGGCTCACCTAGGCCATAGACAATACGCTTGAGAGCATGGGAGGACTCATTTCCCTTTGGTTCTCTGCAGTACTCCATGGATCTCCTTGTCGCTTGTAACTGTGGTCATTTAGGATGTGGGTAACTTTCTCCAAGATTTGGTCTCACCATTTATAAAATTAGTTCGTTGGATAGTCTAAAAGTCATGCAACCTAAGGTCTTGAGGTTCTAAATGAATGAATGAATAAATACATACATACATACATAGATAAACAAGAGTGAACTATAGTGTTCTCCACCTAGCAGAAAGTTTTTCTCTGGCATCCTTAGTGGGGAACTAAGCATGTCTAGACTAATTGT
Source organism: Psammomys obesus (assembly GCF_907164565.1). Taxonomy (NCBI): domain Eukaryota; kingdom Metazoa; phylum Chordata; class Mammalia; order Rodentia; family Muridae; genus Psammomys; species Psammomys obesus. The sequence goes on from NW_026596109.1 coordinate 1,198,677, forward strand.
GTCTCTAAGAGTGTTCCTGTCCTTGTGTTTTTTGTCAGGGTTTAGAGGATGTGCTTTGTACTAGTTACACAATATTTTCTTAAAGGACCCGCCTCACATTCTATAGGTGGCAGTCCACCTTAGTCATTCAGTTCACAAAGCCTTACCAAGGCCCCACACAGTGTCTGGCAGAGTGTTCCCTGCTATGGGTTTCCTGCTATGGATACAGGAAGAAAAAAAACTGGCAGCCAAGCAGGCATTAGACAAATAATTACACACACACACACACACACACACACACACACACACACACACATAGGAAAGAACAGTTGTATGCCATTCTGAGCTGCTTGGGAAGGCGGCAAGGAAGTCAGTTGTTGAGTTTCTATGGCTTCAGCTACTTCATGAATTAGAGATGGCAAGATTGGATGCAGCTAGAAAATCCATAGCAACCATCCAGGAGTGGCTTGTTGAGGCTTGCAGTAAATCAGGGCTGATGGGGACGGTGATGGAGTGACATTGTTGGGAGGCAGAAGAGCAAGTGTGGCAGAGACGTGGTATTAATGACACCCCTGTTGCCAATGATGCTGAGCAGGAGGGGGAGAACAATTCTAATCAACATGCACGTGGCTAGCTTGGTTTGCCTGTCCAGGGAGGCAAGATGCCAAGAGGCACAGGTGTCGCCTACTATCGAAGGAGGCTGCTCTCTCTCCTGATTGCATAAACAGGCCTTCTGCTTTCCTGCCCCCTCAACATCCAGCCTCTCCCGGGGGAGTCCTGGCCTCCCATCCAGGGTGCTCACCACAGAGGGAAAAGGATTGGAAGGGTCTGAGTGAGGATGAGGGTGCCTCCTGGCCAGGACTGAGGAGTTGTTGCTCGGGATGTGCAGAATCTGCAAACACTGTGGGTCCACCCGGGGCAGCATCCTCTGTACTGCCATCTGTTTCCTATTGAGTCTGAGCACGCTCATGTGTGTCTCTCTCTCTCTCTGTGTGTGTGTGTGTGTGTGTGTGTGTGTGTGTGTGTGTGTGTGTGGTCACGATCACACAGGAAAAATCATTCTGCCAATAAATATGGAACATTAGGTTTCATTTTCTTCTCTTTTTAACTTACGTACAAAGTGAACCCTGAAAATTCTAACTCCTTTTACCATGCCTCGCCCAATCCCAAGGAAAATATAATGACATCACATTCCCCTTGAAATCTATACTTTATTGAAGGGTTTGGGGAGGGGGGCTCATTGTACATGTTCAAGGGCCAAACCAAAGGAGGAAATGTGAGCAAAGTGGTTGCATCCTTTTGCAATCAACTATTATAAAATCTGGCCATCTCCCGTGCTTCATGAAGACATACAGTTTCCAACAGGCCTAGTTTTACTTTACATAATTGTAACCATCTCAGCATGTCAATTAGCATAGAATGTTACCTTTGGGATGGGATCAATTAGAGACCTGAAGATTGAATTTGGAATCATGATTAGCCTGTTTTACATTTTGCCTTCATTTTCTAAAATATACAATTGTCTGATTCAGCCCAATTTAAAAAAAAAAATGTATTGTAAACTGATTTATTTTTTTAAGCTAAAACAGACATGGGAGGCTGGTTAGTAATAGGAACCATGGCAAAATGGGGGATGGGGGTGCTATTTGATTAGAGCCTATTCTTAAATTTCCACAGCAAGAAAATATTGAGAGAAGCGTAATGGTTGCTGGATTTTCTTAAGAACCGAAATCATTACGCCCTGGCGGAGTTCCAAGTTCTTCCTTTTTTTCAGGTTACAATTTGAAGCGGTGCAGAACATGCTATAGTGTTGTAGTCATTCATGTAATGTCATTGAATCGAGCTTCTGGAAATAGACAAAGGACTTTGTGTCCCAAAATGTTCTTCTGGCGGAAAATTGATAGCAGCATGAGATACGCTATTACTAAGTTTGGTTCTGCCTCCAAATTTGTGCTGACTAAAGTGGAGAGAGAGAAGGGGTTGTGGGGGAGGTTTTAAACAATGCTGCACACATTTCCACGAGGAATTGTTGAAGTTTTCCCGGTGTTACTATAATAATGTGTACTTCTTTGTTTGCTTTTAAGTTGTTGTTTCCCAAATGGAGACAATGAACAGGCAAATGCATGACATGAAACCCTTGGCTAATTCTCCCAAGCCCTCCCCACCCCCATGCCAGCCCTGAGAAGTGTTTCCCGTTCATTGAAGCCCTAAGTCTGGAGCTCTTGCCAGATTCGTCAGAGTGACAGGCGAGCCCAGCTTCAGCAGCCAGAGATGCAGCCTGAATGCAAATCAAGGCTAGGCCTGGACTCTCTGGCCAGGACACATGGCGTTGGGCCTGAGCCCATGCCTGGCCAATTCTTTGCCCTAATGCCTTTTCCAAGCTTTGTCATCTTCATTGCTGCCATCCCTTTTAGAAAGAAAAGTTAGAGCTGTTTGCGCATCGTGTGAAAGATATGCCAATAAAGCCCCTTTCCGTATAAATAGCACATCAAAATATTACCAAATAATGCTGTTGACTTTGCCAGCAGCCAGAGGACTCCATCTGGAGATAATATCTTCCAACTGAGAGGCATCCAAGGTGCCCTTTCCTAGGCAACAGGCACGCTGACCCACATGGGTCTAAATCCCGTTCTATCTGAACATGAGCAATCCTCCTGTTCTGTTCTACTCAGGCCACCTGTGCCGGATCCTGGAGCAAACAGCTCCAATCCAAAATTAACTCACTGGTCATTTCCTTCGTGATAACAACAGTGCCATCCTTTCCTGACCAGTGTGATGATGTCCACGTATTCTCCAGAGAGGCTCAAAAATAGTAAGCACAGGACTGAGGACAAGCTCCCTCAATACATTCCACTACCTGCTGAGGTCTACACAGCCGACAACAGGCCTGCACACTCTTGGGTCTGCTCTCCAAGGCATCTAACCTTCTAAATCAAGCTTCCCTGTTTCTCCAAGCACAAGGCTCTCTGTAAACTTCGTAACTAGATTCCGGGTCAAATGTTAAACTTTAAACACAGCAGGTGAGATTGTCCCAACTGCAGACAGTTTCAAATGCATGCAGATAGACTTGTTCCTCTTCTCTTGGGTTGTTAAGTGGATTCCTGATGAGTTGTTTTTATGTGCCAGAACAACAGAGGAACAAGGGGGAACCAAACATGGGTGTGGACCCCCCCCCCCGGCTCTTTGTAATCAGTACAGCTCCCCCAGTTCTTACTGTTATGATTAATGGTTCCTGAGGTTTCCTGGAGGGGGCTGTGTTCTCTCCCCACCCGGGTCTCCAGGCTCCTTTTGTGAGGACTGATTCTGACTTGATTTCTGCCCACCTAATCATTTGAAAGTGGCCATTTCTCCTTACATTGAAGTGCAAAGCATGTGTGGGTGAAGAGACCTTTTCAGAGATTTTTCTGGGCTGTGGAGGAAAGCAAACAAGAAATCCTATAGCAAACTGGTGCTGTAGTAAGCATAAACAGAGGATGCAGGGCCTGGCAGCAGGGTCAGATGCACCTCCCTCAGACTTCCGTATTTACATTTCTCTCCGATGCTCAACTTACAGTTCTTAATCAATGGAGGAAAGTATCTTAACTTCTCAAAATGCAGTATTTTCAACTATCCCTCTTTGGGGGCAGGGGAGGGGCTATGAATTGGTTGTTAACAATCAGACTTAAACTTTCTTATCCTTATATATCAAAGACTATTAACAATATGCCTTTTTTTTTTTTTACAAAGGATGGTGTCAAGTGTTAAAGTTCTATTTGGTCATATTACACAGAAGTCTGCCATTCAATTCAGTGTCACCTGCCATGTCCTGAATCCCTTCCACACTAGGCACTATTCTAAGCCCTCCCGGCATACGTCTTCATGATTCCCACCACACTTCTGACCTGTGGAAGAAACTGAAAATGAAAATTGCCAGGCACTGTCCAAGACTTCCCCGTCTGGAAGCTAGCCTCCCCATCAATCAATTGCTAAACCTCTCACAGGTTAGCAAGCGTTAATTGCTTACAAGGTATAAAGACAGCCGCAAGGATCAGAAGACAGTCCCAGAGAACAGTAGGATCTAAACAGCACATACAGGACTAGAGTTCCATCTTTGCAGACAGATGTTGAATTCCAGCTCCGATGAATTTGTTGGATATGATTAGGCAAGATACGCAACTTCTCTGAGCCTCACATTCCTCATTATAAAATGAAGACAGTGGAAGTCAGTGTCCCATTCAGTTGTGTGGGGGTCTAAGGAGATAAAGCAGTCAGCGCACAAGGAGCCTTTCTAAGAACCATTTGGCCAGCTAGTCAATGTCTTATCATATGGGCACACTACACTTGATATTTCTATTTCCTGCTGCATTCATATATTAGGGTAGAGTATAGTTTATTTTTCTCAATATCTTTATCTATTAGGGCTATTAAATCTTTTTAGCAGATGTTTCCTTAGGTTCTTATTTGCTCTCTATTTTTATGTAAAAAAAAATTTCTGTGGAGTTGTTCTTTTTTATGTGATCTAACCTCTATAAATTTGCCTTTGTTCCATTAATTTTTAAGGTGTAAAAAGGCCTTCTATAATAATATGGATTGAAGGGCTAGCCACCAACATCTTTTCCTAATATGAAAAAATACATTTTGAAGTGATTTTCCAAGTAAATTTTAATGGAGATTTTTTTACTGGTGATTTGGTCTCTTCATGAGCCACCTTGATACCTGATGACTTAACTAATTTGTAATAGTGATAATAACTGTCTTATAATCATTCGTAAGAGATTAGATAATCAAATTTAATTCATTCACATCAGGAGTTTTTCAGAGACTAGTCCACTAGCCCATTCGCAAGTCAAAAGATCTGGACTATTAGAGCGTACTCAACTCTTTAAAGGATATACTCACAAACTGCAAATATCTGTCTAGTATGACCCTGGCCTTCAGGGACCTTCTTTGTCATAGTTGTCACCCCACGGCCTGTACTGATGGTTTGGAGAAAAGACTTTGGCAGAAGGCTGACTTGGGTCAATCAAGCATTCAGGTCTGTGCTCAACACTGTGATTCCGGCACAAGGAAAATCTAGACAATTTTTTTTTCTCATGTGGAAATGGAAAGAGAATCGCGGAGCTGATTTCTTCTTTGGAGACTGAATGAAAGAACACATTTCTCAGTCTCTTAGCACAATGCCTGACAAATAAGTGACCCACAATGCTAGCTGTGATTTCGTTTTCTCTGCCACAAGATTACCACAGTTGTTCCCAAAGGTCCCCGTGTTCAGTATAAACTGTGGAATAAAACCTTCACACCACAGCAGGCAGCCTCACTTCTTTGAACTCACCTGTTCCTCTTCGCAGTTTCCTTGAGTTCACATTGTACCATGGGCCATGCTCTTTGCTTGCTGTTTAGGAGAGAGAGTGGGAGAAGCAGATGCATGCCTAGGTAGTGCTGCTTAACCTGATTCCTCAGCCTCTTCTAGACCAGTGAGGTCTGGTTCTTCAGCACTCTTATAGAGATGCAGGCATTACTGAGCCCTCCTGTCACCTGCAGTCAGCAATCAGAAAGCTGGGGGCTCTCCACATTTCTGCAGCTTCCCCTGAGAATATCTTTGAGTCAGCTAGTCTGCAGTGAAGACCAGAGCCCTGCAGTATTGATACACACTGCCTCCAGTGGCTTTGCCAATGTGGTTCCTGTGTGGACCACACGTGCCTTGTTTTGAGAATCATAATCCAGGGGAAAGAGAGACTTAGGCATGCTTAAGCATTGGAGGTACAGAGCCTTCTGCATGTTACAAGAGCAGAACTGATCCCTCAGTCTCCCTAGAATTAGAAGCCGCTATTACAGTTTTTGCCCTTCTGGGACATCTTGAGGAAATTTTAGCTAATTCACTCATAAAGTGATTACATGGCAAATATGTCTGCTAAATTTCTTCTCATTAGCCTTTTCTTGGGGTTAGTCATCCAACGTTCAATGTTCACATCATGGGGTTTCCTCCCAGTCTTATTGATGATCATTTTAAGTGAACTGGATCAATGAGAACTTTTCCATCATCTCAGAAGTGGAAGTCACCTACTTAAATACACCGGTCAACTTTGATTTGTCTTCAGAGGGTCAGATCAACTACTCAAAACAAAGGAAGCTGATGATAATCCCAGGCAGAAAACCCAAAAGAATTGAAGGTTCTCCTTGCTGAATAACTGAATATAAACTTCCTACAAAGCAAAGTGCACCCTCTGTCACCCAGAGAATGAAAGTGAGCTAAAGGTAATGGCTTTCAAATCTAAAACAGGCTACCTGGAGCAAGATAAAGTGGGTAGGAGAGACACAATTCAAAAGAACTGCCCAGAGGGTTGGCCTCAGAATAGGAACACTTCTGCCTCATGCTACATGACATGTGGGTGGTTCCTTCACCATTTTGTACACTGTCAATAGACCCAAGGTCCCAAGGTGTTTGATGGATGGCCCTGAAATCACCTTAGAAATCTGGGGCAAAGTCTCCAGGAGCCATCTTGCAAGGTCCTGCAGGTTTAGACATGCTATTGGGTGTCAACTCTTTCTTTCTTGCCTGGGTATACCAAGTTCTTGGGTGTCTTAGAGAATCTTGTGAACTGGCCATCATGCATACCACCTGTTATATTCTGATTATCCCTTGGTATTTTAAGCACATGTATCTAGCTAATAAAATATGAAGCCTTAAAAGAATTAACATATTGATTAAGCCAGTGGTGTTTATTTGATACAACTCAAAACCCTGGTCACATGCTTTGGAGGGGGAAGAGGAAAGGACACAGGCTGTATTTCCCACATAGTCAAGCTGCCCATACATATTTTCACTTGGCCTTGGTCAGGATTTGTAACAGATGATTCAAGTGGTAAGCTCTGCAGCTCACCAGAAATAAATTTCATAAATAATCAGTTCTGAAAAACTAGAAATCTAAGTACTTTTATTTCTCATTCACAACCCAAATTCAAGTACGATTATTTGACTGTATACATGCACAGGCACACACACACATGCACACACAAACACACACACTCACACACACACCATCAAAGATGGGACTTTTTTCTGTGCACATTAACATCTCGATGAAGCCTTTGCCATCAGTGTAGGCACACAGAGCTCTTACTGAGGGCTGCTTTTTGCTTACATAACTCTAAGCACACAATTGCCACTCTGGTGCTTGTCAAGTGAGAGGGGGAATGAATAAATAAAAATGTAAATACTTAATAAACTCATTCATTCAAAACAAAAAGTCAAAATGCAAAATAATAAATATATAACTTATTAATGTATCTGATCAATGACTTTGTATATAAGGTATATTGTGTCCTTTTTAAAATTATCAGTCATCCACAATGTGAACATAAATATAGGTTTCTATGTGTTCTTTTCACCCAGAACACATGCCTGAAAACATTTTCACATGTGAATACTTCAACTCCAGTCACAAGTGCTAATGAGAGACATGAACAAACAGGCATGGCCCGTTAGCAAAGAAAGCTTTTGCCATATAGTCAGTAAGGCAAACACTGAGTAAAAAGCACGCCAACAAATTTAAACTGCCAAGCAATTTATGGGAAAGAGTGAGATTCTATGTAAAGGGAAAACATTCTTTTTAAAGTTAGCTTTGTGAGAAAGCCTCAGCTGGACTGCCTCCTGTGAGCCAAATGTTCCATGTCCCAGAGACTAGAAGCCCAGACTAGAACAATAGGCAGATGTCTGTGGGTGCGCAACCTTAAAACACTCCAGCTGTGGAACCCCTCAAAGGATAGACACTGTTTAGAGGCCTTCTGCATGAATGGTTGGAGACTAAAGAATGATCGGTAACTAAAGAAACCATAAACAGAGAGGAGTTGAGTATGGCAGGACATCACTGAGGAGGGCCTAGAGTGTAGACTTGGGGAGTCCCCATACCGTGTCATGAGCATCAAGGAGCCATGAAAAACTTATGAGCAGGGTTACAGGATGTGCATACCTGTTCTTGACGGAATCATCTAGGTACATGGGAAGGCATGATGGCACAAAGGGACGCTGGAGATGAGTACGAGACCTAGAACCAGATGAGATCGGCAGGAAAAAAGCAGAAGCACCAGGATCCATGTGCACATGAGGAGAATTTGAACTGGGCAGCAGCTGTGGCAATGGAAAGGATGTGACAAATGGCAGGTGCTGACAGATGCTTTGCCTGGTAGACAACAGTGCTGTCTGGACTGGCCTTGGGCAGGCAGTGGGTGATTCTGAGAAAGAGATTTGGGTTGGGACTTGGTTTGAGCTTGCTACCTGCAGACTCTTCTGGCCACAAGCTAGTTCAGATCTGCCCATGCCAAGATGACCAAGCTAGAGGCAAGGGAGCAGATTCCGTGAGGCGGCCACAGCTACATTCCAGAGACCGCTGCGCCACCTCTGCTTAGTTTATCTGGGAAATATTATAAAACATTTAGTGTCGTTGAGTTTGGGCCTACGAATGGGGGATCGAGTGCCTGGCCTAATATTCTCAGGGATTATTACTGGTAGTAACTCTTTATTGGGGAAGTCAAATCACTATAACTTTTCACTGTTGTTGGAAAAGCTTGCAGGGTGAGTCATTTACTCCCTAAAGAAAAAACCATGTCTACATGAGGCAGGTAGTGAAATTAAGTTAAAATAAATGCTCTAGAAGAGTGTTTCATTTGAGAAAGGCTTGCATTTTCCCCTTACTGGAAATGAGTGTTACAAGACATTAAAAGTCTCTATGTCCTATATGGTGTTTAATATAAACACTCCATTTTTTTTTCTTTAATCTACCCAAGATCAATACTAAAATTTGTAAGCAGTGAAAAGTGGTGGCAGGAGAGCTGGCATTTCCAGCACAGCATCATTAATGAAACACTTTGGACAATACCTCCCTTCTAAACAACCCAGCAGCCAGCACTGCTGACTCTCATTTAGGAAAAACCAAAGCACAGAGAGATCCCCAAGAGGTAGACATGATGGGGGCCAAGGTTGAGCCTAGAGATCCCATTATGATCTCATGTCCATGCGTGTCTATTCCATATTAACCTCCAAGATAGTCTCCTCAGCCTTCCCTAGCATGGAATTAAGAGGTCATTTTCAGAGCCATTGCAGGTAGACAGGCTGGGAGGTTGAATGACTTGGCAACAATCACAGGAAGAGTGGCAGTGTTTAGACTCTAGCCTGGTACCTTCTCAGCTTTCTACCCTGTGCATGGTGGCAATGTGCTTGTACAGGCAGTGAGAGATGGCAGACTCTTGTGCAGAATGGGCCTAGTCACCAAGGACCCCTACAAGTGCCAGTGGAGAAATAGCCTATAACATTCTGCCCTTCTCATGGAAAACTTCGAAGGTTCCAGACTTGGAAGCTCCAGATTAGACTTTTTTACCTTCACCATAGACGTCATCTCATATACAGAGCTCAGTGCAGGTCAAAGGTTCTTTTTATTTCTCATCCAGTGCCCCTGTGGCACTAGGGGGAGCTGCCCACCTGTCCACTGAGCAACGCCAGGAGCATCTGGAATGCCCCTGCACAGTTTAGATGCTCTTGAAAGTAACTTGAAGACGACTGAGCTCCATGGAGCCACCTTTGCCTTGTAGGGCTTGTCATCAACAGGAATAAAAAAAAAACCCTTGGCCCCAAAGTGCAGAGGTGTCTAGGTGGAGGTGAAGAGAAGACTTAAAACTTCTCAGAGCAAAGCACCACCTCATCTGGTCCATCCTTGCAAATATCTCTGCTACCCCAAGTTCCCTTCCTCCACAGCTGCTGCAGTCTCTCCTCTCTCCCTGCAACCTCTATGACCCTCAGCACCAGCACCTCCTCTTCATAGAGGGCCACGGGCATTCACCTCTGTCAGCGCCACTGAGGAGAGCTAAGAATATTCTTTGGGATCCATTTTCTTTTATGATTTGGGAACTGTTAGAGGAAAACGTCTAAAAAATTGTCGATTTTGTTATTCTTATCCAGAAATAATGACATGATAGCTAGTGTTTCTTGTTCCAGGTTCTTTTCGTAGTTTCTCTTTTATTTCAGAAAAGATCTATTGGGAAAATGAGCATCCCCATTTTACAGATAAGATATTGAGATTGAGAGGAGTTTTAAGCTACTTAGAAGATTCAAATGTACTATTTCAGAGGGCCCAAGCCAAAATCCAAAAGCACCAGCTGTGGCCTTCGTAGAAGAATCAGGAAGAGTGAACCTCCACCTCCCAGGCAGCCGGTTTGGCCAGCTGCAGCTCGATGCCCCACTTCACCCCATTTCCTCCAGCCAGAGGGGAAAGGAAGCTGCTTACTATTGAGCTTGTAGAACCACTTCCTGAGCCAGCCTGGGGTGCTGAGCACACACATGGCAGGGCTTTCCCATGCATGTAGACCTGCCTGACCACCTGCTAGCCACATTTGGAACATATTTTAAATCACCTTTAACCATAACTCCAAAAGGGGTGTGTGTGTGCACGCTAATGGGGGGAGGTGGCTTGGACCACTTGCTGAAGCTCTGCATGGGAGACCTATGTTCCCGTTTCCTTTACTCTCCCTAGCTCTGCATAGGAAGCCTGGGAAATCAGCTTGAGAACCAAAGAGAGTCAAAAGGGAGTCCTAGACCTGCTGGATAGAGCCTACCAGAATGACCCTGGATAAGTAATCTACGCCCCAGCCACCCTGCCCTCCAGTAAGAGAGTTGTTAAGGAATAGTGAGATAATACAAAAGCGGATGTAACTGATCCTTTTTAACTTTTCCAAAGACAACATCTCACTCCCTCTTGACCCCCCTAACACTGAGGTAGGCCCCAAGTGGCCTCCTTTGGAATGGTAGCTTAGGTTCAGCCATATTTGAGACCTCTTCTTGCATTTATTAGCTATGAAGCAATCTCTACTAGGTATTTATTTTCCCACATACTGGATGAAAATAAAATCACTCATTCTCAAAACCCCTCAGATTAAAAAAAAAAATCCTGCCCTGTGTAGGCTTCCACTGATGGAGTTCTTCCTCCAGGACAAGAAGTATGTGATGCTTCATGTTTATTAAAAATCAGAGGGAGACAGAAGTGAATCGCTAGAGTATATTTATGTAATAAAAGTATCTAGCCTGTAGAGACAGGAATTTTTAAAAAATCAGTCTATTATCTTGGACTCTGAAGGGTTTTCTACTGTGTGGGAGTGTGGGGATTTGCCCATAGTCTATACCTGGATATGATTAAAATTAATTAATTAATTAATTAATTAATTAATTAATTAATTAAATTTTTAAAAAAGTAGGATGCTGTTACCAAAGACTGACATCCTGGAGAATTCTCCAAATCAAATCAGATCCCAGGAAGTGACACTCAGTACCTGAAATTCCCACTAAGGAAACAGGGAGGTGATAAAAATAACTATTAGCTCATGGAGTGGGTTTGTGACAGGATATAAAATTTAGTCTAAAATCAGTCCGGCTCCTGCCGTGGGCCAAGGGAGCATGCTTAGCCTGCAGCCTCATCCGGGCCCTACCTAGAGGCCACTGTTACAGACACATGTTTATCTCAGCTTTATTGTGGCTACCCAAGTGTCTTTCTCTCCTACTCTCCTAAAAGAGTTTTCCCATTCAGATACATTTTCAGGGTCACATTTTGACTCATCTCTTGGAAAGCAGCAGCCATCAGACCCCTCCTGACTAGCTTGTAAAATGAAGAAAACCATACATCTTTATTCAAAATCCATTATGATAGTCAGTCTTGGGCCTCATCCAATCCCAGGAACTTTGCTGCTTACTTTCTGCCTGTTACCCTTACCCTTTGGCCATTCCTGGAAATAAGTGTCCTTCCAGTTAAGCATGCTTTGCTAACTAATTTATTCCAGCTGCTCATTCCTCTGGACTGCTCACTATATCACACACACACACACACACACACACACACACACACACACACACACACCAACACCAACACCAAAGAAGAGGAGTAGGAGGAAAGAAAAAAAAGAGAAAAGAAAGAAAGAAAGAAAGAAAGAAAGAGAGAGAGAGAGAGAGAGAGAAAGAAAGAAAGAAAGAAAGAAAGAAAGAAAGAAAGAAAGAAAGAGAAACATTGGGTCTTATATTAATAGCCAGGTCACCCCTAAGTAGAGAGTATGGAGGGCTGCAGAAAGGGAGGAAATGAAAGGTTTCTCTTCTTCAATTTGTCTAGCTTTTAGGCAAATTGCTGACTTATCTGGTACCTTAAAGGCATGGACATATCTAGAAACTGGCAAGGGATTGCTTAACCCCTAATCCTGCCTCCTTTTGGGCCTGGTGGTGCCTTGTCATCCCAACTACTCAATAAGATGAGACGCAAGTATCACAAATTCAAGGCCAGCCTGGGCCTTGAATGTATATATGTATACAGTGTGTTCAAGGCCAGTCTGTGTAATTTAGTGAGACCCTTTCTCAAAATAAAATATTAAAAGAGGAGTAGGACTATAACTCAGTGTTAGAGCTTTGGCATGGCTTCAGTTGTGAGTCCCCAGGTTCAATCCCAGTCCTAAAAAAATAACACAATAGAAAATAACTTTGTTGAGTCATTGGCAAAAGAAATTGGAAATTAAAAAAATGAATGAATGAATGAATGAATGAATGAATGAATGAATGAATGGTTGTTAAAGGGATGTGTTAACTAATTGAGTATAGGCTGTGAATTAGTACCTTGACCAAGGGGTCTGTGTTCTTTTAGTTCTCAGACTAAGCTTGTGAGTGGGTATGTTGAAATTGACTATTCTCAATATCACACAACAAAACACTCAAACAAAACAAAAGTAACCCAAAAAGAACAATTTCTTTTTGCAGAAGAGGTGTACCTACACCCAAACCAAGCTGGCAGGCACATGGGGCAGGAAGTCCGCTTCGTTCTTACACTAAAACAGGTGGTGCCTACTATTGGTGAGAGCTGAACCTCACAGTCTGACTCAGTAGTTAATTTGTAAGTGGCACAAAGGACAGGAAGGAAACAGGGAAAGGTGGGTCACTCCAGTCATATAACAGGGCTTTTGCATAAATAGAAGTTTTACCAGGTCGGAGGGATTAAAAGATTTGCGTAAATGTTTTACAGTGTCAGGGAGATTTATGGAATATTGGTCCTTGGTAAGCTAACCACCTTTGATAAAAAATAAATAAATAAATGTTTCATACAGGTAGAATACTACTGAGTCACAATTGAGACAAGTGTACCTCAGGGAAGGGTAGTAGCTTGCCATAGGTCCTTCTGACTTAGACTGAGGGAAAAATCCAAACTTAGGTAGAATTCTACTGAATTCTGAAATCTACCCTAAAATCCACCACTCTCCTCAAGCTACACTTAGGTCTCTTCATTGATTTGTTGTCTGTGTGTGCTGACTAAATCCCTGACGATAACTTCCAGGATTCATTGGACTGGGGCTCGCTGCATCTTCAGAGTAGGGAAGATAAGTTAGCATGATGCTTCATGGAGGAGCTATCCCTACCTCCAGAGGAGGCAATCCTACTGCCGTGTGTAAGTTTCTTTCATTAAGTTAGTCACCTTTATTTGAAATCGAATGCTCTTTATCCGAGCTGACGGCAGGTTTCTGATCCAATATGGTTGGGTATGCCTCTAGGTGTGAACCAAGTAGAGTACTCTGCATATCTTTGGGGAATGCCTTGTGAATAGAGGTGCCAGAGCTGAGAAGTTTAGGTGAGCCTAACCCAAAGTGACAGCTGTCATCAGAAGAAGAAAAAGTTCCTTTTCACCATGGCCCACATGCCCCCTTCACAGCCTACACACTTCCAAACCAGTCTGCAATGGGCACAGGGAAAGGTCTCTTGTCCATTTGCAACCATTGCCATCAGTTCCCATCTATGGATCTCTAGAGCAGGGAAAAGAGTCCATTCGAGTGAATGTTTAGCCTCTCTGATCTGGTAACCATTTGGAAGGACCGTCTCTTATGGAGGGAGAGACCTAGGCTACAGGCTTGTGGGTAGAAGATACTTTTGTCCAGACCCCACAATCTTGTTGGCTCAAAATTAATGTTGGGGCAGTCTTGGAGACTTGAGACACATTTCCTGCAGTTCAAGAACAATGGCCACTCCAGCCTGGAGTAGATCAAGATAACCTTGAAAAGAGAAACAACGAACAACACATCATTTTCCTGAGGCCATGCTGGTACATGGAACGATCTCAGCCAAATCTCTTCCCCGTGCCAAGGCTTTCCAGGTGTTTCTTTGTATTTGCATAGAGAACTCACATCATTTTTTCCTTCAGTTTGGAAGAGGTGGTCCAAAGTGTTTAAGCGACAGTAGTTGCAACATGTCAGAGTGGGAATTTATTATCTCAGCCCCAATAGGTCTTAATAAGCCTTACACAACTGTTTAGGCATTTATTCTATTAACGGCTGTTCATTCTGGTGGCTTCACCTGAATATTCATGATCTTCCTCTCCCTAGAGCTTCAGCATAGCAGCTGTTGGAAACCCGCAGCAAATGTTCAAGAGAGTTCCACAAATATAAACACCCTCACAGCTGAACGTTCCAGCCCTGGCCTCAGAGAGGCAAAGACATGAAACATTTATGCCAAGAGGGCTTTGAAGGACAGCTTTCACGAAACTATAATAACCCCTACCTTCAGAGCATCCTTCCTTCTGACTGGGATGTGACCATTCGGAGGAAGGGTCCAGGAGAGCTCATGTCCACAGAGATCACAGTCCCCCTCCCCATTCTTTCCAGGAAGGGAAGGTTCTGAATAAATCTAGCAGGAAGTTACAGCACCTCTGGGAGATAGAAGTAGAGGCAGCACACACTCATGGGATTGGAGCAAGATGGCTCCTGTTAAGAGTGAGGTACTTAGCAAGAGGAATATTTTTAGTGTAAAAATATCAAAAGAGAAAGAATCTGACGGTGTCTTCTCCAAAGGGATGTAACTAGGAATGACAGGATTAAATTAGCAGGCGGACAACCTGACATGAAACTCAGCGAGATCTCACCCTTGAGCATATGTTCCCTGCTTTCCAAGTCAGAATACAAAGTAGAAAATTTTCAGGCCCATTTTTATGATTGAACAAATCTCCCCCTCAGGCCAGTCACTTAACCACATCGTGTGCCTCAGTGTCCTCACTTTTAAATTTCAGGGGAGAGGCTATGTCAAAGATAAACCATAAACAAATTAAAATATGAATGCATTGTAACTACATCTCTATTATGTTTATCTGAAAAGAGTTTGAAGGTTCATTTAAAGATGTAAGCTAATGGTGAATAAACAAGTTTCCCATGCTTCTTGAGAGAAACCCCATTCATTTCCAAAAGGTAAATGAAAATACAAGGGAATGTATGTAGGGCAATACAATTTAGTTTATATTTTAAAAAAGACGAACAAACAAAAGCTACAAGAGCTGTGAAGTCATTTTGGACAGTCATAGTAGATACATATTGGACATACTGTATAGTCTCAGTCCTACCAACAAAATTTGAGCAAATTGTATAACTTTCCTAAGCTCTGCTTCCTTCCTTGAGAAAGCAGATGGAACCTCTGCCTTCCACTTGTTTGGCAAGGCTGTATAAGCTCGCCATAGGACAGAGTCTCTCAGAAGAGCTGCTTGCCAGATGTGCCTGCCTTCTCTTCTTCTTTCACCAGACCGTGTCTGGCCCTGCCCATTCCCTCTCAGCCACGGCCCCTCTCAGCCATGCCCCCTCACTTCCAGTCTGTTACTAGTCAAATCAGGGCTTGAGCAGGCTGGAGAGGAGACTTCCCTATTTGATTCTCCAATGCCCTGGCAGACTTAGTCTTTCCTGGAGAACAGCATAGAATTGCGAAGCAGTAAGGGGAGGCTTTATTACAAGGTTTTTCCAGAAAGAGAAAATATTTTGACAGATCTCATGGCGCATGCCCACGCCAGACAAGTTCCCTCCTCTTGGCCTCGCAGAACATGCTTGTATATTTTTTGCCAACTTTTTTTTTAATTAACATCATGTCCAAACTTTTTGCAAATGCTGTCTAGAGTCACATGAAAATTCTGAAGTTTCCAGTAGATGGTCCTAAACCCATGCAAATATAGACAACACTGAGTGGATTCTGGCTTTGAAAAGAGGATGGGGAGGAAAAGGAGGAGGAGGAAAAGGCAGAGCACATGATGTGAGAGGGAGATGGCTGGGGATAGGGGAGGAATTATGGGGAAGGGGATTGGGTATCAATTATATAAAAACACATTATACCCATGTATTAAATTCTCAAGCAATATAAAGTGAAGGAGGAAACTCTGGAATTTTTTGGGATACCTGGAATTTTAAAACAAAAGCAATATAGTGGTTAACAACAAAATCAATTTAATAATAGCAACATGTTCTTTCAAATTCCAGGGTTTTTGTTTTTTTCTCTCTTTCTCTGATGCATCTACCTATTCCAAGCTTGAAAACTAGGGAAAGAGAATGAGGGGAAGGTGGAAAACGGAATAGGCAATGAGATTTTACATTTTGGGGACAGCATATCCCGGGGGCCAACAAGGGTATAAGTGGGAGTCTGATGAATTTGGGAAGCTACAGAAAGCGGTACAGAGGAGATTGGATGTTTTCTGATGGCTAAGATGAACCAAGCATTCCAGGTTCCAGCCACTACATGGAAAAGAGATGATAGAACATTGCTATGACTAAAGTGATTTAAATGAGCAACAGTAATGGAGCAGAGTCAATCCCTTTACACCACACCAAAAATCTGGATTAAGCCCGTGGGCAGGATAGGGCATAGTGACACCATGAGCATTTTATTTGAGAAGAATGTGCAAGTCTGTACATGATAAACACGTGAGTTTGGAAGACTGGGGAGAGGACCGCTGATTAACATAACCAGCCCCACCAATACCTCATGAGGTAGTGGTTATTCCTCTAGGACAGTGAACTAACTAGGGCTCAGAAGAGCTTACAGCTTACTCTATAGCTGCTGTATGACCAAAGCTGAAACTCAAATGCACAACTTTTGATTTCAAGCCCAGACTTATTTTCATTTCTCATCACAACACATTAACAGATGTATAATCACCTAATGCAGGTATAAATCTGATTTGGGGGGTACCGTGGACCTGTTTAACAGTCTGATGAATCAAGGGCCTCTCCTTAAGATCTCTTCTTTAATTCATAAAAGATTATGCCTTGAGCTACTAGAGGGACTTGCTGTGTTTTCAGAAAACACACACAAGTCTTCAAAATATATAATTACCGAATAGAGTTGCCAAGAAGTTTTAAATTCCATGTTAGGTGAGTCCAAGTGCTTCCTCATTAAAGCCTCAAGGAGAGTGAGTTCCAATAGACAGACCAACTGTTGTCCGAGTTCCTGACAGTTGCCAGGATTGTTTCAGGACACCATCAACAACTACAGTGTGGTAAGGGAACAAGTGATGTCCAGCATGACAGAACCAAGGGTTTTGTGTTCCTCTAATGACTTACCTCTCACCATAGTTTATATC
The DNA here is from genome assembly GCF_907164565.1 of Psammomys obesus. Lineage (NCBI taxonomy): Eukaryota > Metazoa > Chordata > Mammalia > Rodentia > Muridae > Psammomys > Psammomys obesus. The sequence goes on from NW_026596109.1 coordinate 1,216,028, forward strand.
AAAAGAATATGTTTTCAGTGGTAGTGGTAGACTAGTGAACACAAAAGAACAGAAGAAATTTTTCTCACCTAGATTCATAGATCTGTAAATATTATTCAGGTCTCAATTTAAAATCATGGTGGGAATTTCTAAGATGTTCAGGAGTAGCAATAGAGCTGTGGATTCCCCTGATGAATTAAAACAGAATTCCAGCAGTGTTCGGAGATCATGCAGACTCGGAGGCTCATTCACTGGCTCTCCTCCTCGTGTCCCACAGGCCCAGGAACCTGGTGGTGCCGGCCCCAGAATGCTTGGCTATGATTTCCCGACACTTGCTGGCAATGCTTCGCCTCCTCAAGACAGAATTCTGAAACATTTTCCCACTGTGATAACAACCCTTTCCTGGAAGAGGCCTCCATCCCATTCTCAGGAAAGTGAGCTTTAAGGGTCAGTCTTTTGAGCAGCCAGGAATCTCCGATCTCCAGGAATATTCCAGAGGTAGAACTGTTGCTACCCACGCCTGCCCACAGCCAACAGTAACGGTTTCAAGCTAATAAGGGGATAATGCATTTTCAGCAGATGAAAGAAGGATGAGAAGGTAACCTGAGCCAGGGCAATGACAGTGCCAAAAGCTTACAGTGGAAACCATCTAAAGCAGCCAGGCCTCTTTGTTAGATATGAATGATTTCTTTTTTCTGGTGAAAAGTGTATGAAGAACTTGAGAAGAAGGGCCTGAGTGGGTTTTATGAAGCAAACCTCTGTCTGGGAAAGCCGGGCTCAGGGTTAGGTTGCAGTTCTAGTGAGTCCTCCCTTCCCAAAGAGAGAGGGAGCTGAAAGATGTTCAAACCGTGACAGTATGGTGTGTCTGTCTTTGAACTCTTTCCCCCAGCTTTGAAGCACAGGTTCATGCATGTTCCCTTGAAATAAGTGTCTCAATGTGGGATCCGAAGTAAGGACAGAAACAAAATTAAGAACTCTAGGAAGGTGCTACACATGCCTGGTAACCCCCACTCCATTCTGAGTGCCTAAAGCAGAAACAGCACACCTATTCCAAATATGTATATTCGATAAGACTTCACAGTTTTTAAAAGCCAGGTTTATTTTTGAGTATTTCATAGATTTTATTGAAAATATCTTGCCCTGTTCTGAAGTTCAGACTAGCATCTGAGGCCACTACTACTAAAGTACAAAGAACTATAAATGACAGTGAGTTTTGTTATTAATGTATAGCTTTTCATATTCAATCTTGCATTCATTGATTTAGGAACTATTTATTCCCCTTGATTGCCTGCTCTTTGATCACTCGCCCCTGGCGATGCAGCCTGGCTAGGCCACAGAGGAAGAGGATCCAGGCAGTTCTGATGAGATTTGATAAGCTACAGGCAGAGGAAGAGAGCTCCCCCTTTCAGTGGACGAGGTGAGGGGGATAGGAAGGAAGAGAGAGGGAGGGTGGAACTGGGGGGAGTTGAGGAGAGGGCCTCAATTGAGATATATAATGAATAATTTTTTTAAAAAATAAGAAAGAGCTATTCATTGAGTTACTTTTACGATGAATGGAGTACAGCTAGGTGCTATGGATGCATTGATACAGTGTAGAACAGGATGTGCTTCTATCCTAGAGAGAAGACAGGTGATAAACATTCAATTATTAATTTATCCTGAAAAAGCTGAGAATCAGCGAGGAAGGCTAAAAATTACACATCTCTGAATCAAGAGCACACCTAGGAAGTGAGCATAAGGGCTTAGCATTCCGACGAAGCTCCACAGCGAGCCTGACGCAAGCGCCTGGCACCCGCACCTAGGAGAATCCTGCAACTGAGACAGGGAACATGACTTTTGTGGGACCCTCAAAGCTGCTGTCCAAAGCTCTCTGCAGGGCATGCTCATCTCTTGCTCCTAAGCCCTGACTTCAAAAGCCTTGGTCTCTGCTGTCACATCCTTTGCCAGAGGTCAATCTTTAAACCTTAGATCCTAAATGCTAAGGAACAATTTATTTCTAGAGAACACAGACCCTTACCAACATACTCCAAAAATACCATCATGACTTCGGGGCAAATCTTTGTTCTCCACCTGACCCACAGATCTCCTAGTTTCCAAGCAGCTGTATTGCTTCTACCCTCCGTGAGCTTCAGCTCTGGGGGCAGGGTTCCTACTAATATAGGCGCGAAAGTTACATTCTACTTGCCTGGTGCTTTAGTACTTCCAACACAAACAAGAGTCTACCCCGCTAGGTATCTTCATGCTCATGTCAGACACACATACACACATGCATGCACACACACACGCATACACAGGTATATGCATGTTTATAAAATTCAGTCAGCCAAATTGAATCTATCATCTCTTCACTGTTATCAAAAGAAAGCACTCGTTTTCAAATTCTTGGGAATAAACCATATACGGCTAGCAGTTCATAGAATTTGAGCCTTTGCCATTCCATTTTACACAGTTACTAGAAAGTGAAAAACACCAGACTCACAGTAAAAAGGCCCTTCCTGTTCCCATAGAAGACAACCTTAGGCCCACCCCTGACATGAGCCATGCCTGGATTGCACTATGGTTTCATCCTAAATTAATCAGCTTATGTCAGCATTTGTCTCCCTTTTAAGCACTATGATGATGTCTGAACCAGTTAACTCTATCCCAGTGGACTTCGTTCATAGGACTTTTAAGACTTAGTCCCTATGCGGTTTAGTGTGGCTGTTGCTCATGATTGCACTGAGTGAAAACTGTGCATAGTGAATGGCATCTTTCCAGAAATGTTTTCTATAATATACACTTAAATTAAATTAAGTATTAGAAGACGTATTTTCTCGTCGTGCTCTGGTGGTCATGGAAAAATTATTTGCAGTTAGCATATGCATGTTGATAAAAATACTTTCTTCATGCCCTTAGCTTAGGACACATATTTCTCCTATATACATCAGAAAAAAATATTCAAAATTGTCTCTCTTAATACCCAATAATCCTGCTGAAGCAGATTTAAGCCTTGGATAATGTTAAAAATCTGTCTGAACCCCGAAACTTCTATGCTATTGTGATTAACTCAATTTTACATCTTTCTCTTAATTTGGTACAATTTCTTCATGAGTCAGCCTATTCAATTGAACGATTTCTTTTCTGAACCCAGTTACTTTGTTTCCTTATTGCCACAGCAAAACGAATAGTTGCCCTTCATGTGCGGAGACCATAGGTCCAGAGCGCCACCACCGAGATACCAAAATCTACAGATACTCGTTTCTTCTCTAATATTTGTACATAACATCCATACATAACCCTGTGCACTTTAACAATCTCTAGATCACTTACAATGACTAAAGCAACCTCAATGGCAACTGGTGTATAAGTGGTTGGTAGACTATATTGTGTGAGGAATAATAATCAGGAAGAGGTCTATACATGTTCTGTACAGGTGCAATAGTTTTCAATTGTTTTGATCCGCTGTTGATAGAAACCTTGCATGGGACATTTATATCTCTTCAAGAGCTTCACATTCTGTGTGAATAGCTGAGGGAAATGCTAAATACATGCTAAATAACACAGTAAGAAAATTGTCAACCTGCTAATGGATTATCATATGGTATTGTTACTGCCAAATAATTCAGTTATTCTGTATAAAATCAAAGATTATTTTTAGTGGAAAAAAATAATACGTGCTAAAGTGAGAAAATTAAAATTGATGAGCATTTTCTGGACTTGAATTCAGACCTTCTAAGTCCAGAGTATAAAAGAATTAACATATAATAATTAACAAATACACAAGTTGTTCAATCCATAAACGAGATAGTTGGTAATAAACTAGCTAATAAAAGAAAGCATTGGTATGCAAATCTCTGTTACCGTTTAATCAAAAAGCATCTCTTAGATGCTTAGGAACACAGCATCTGTATCCCAGCACACAGCTGAGAGTGACAACAGAATTTACAGCGACTGGGGTACAATGAAAATGCCAAAATAATTAAGCATTTCAAGACAGTAACACCAGATCACCAGATCGTGGAAGGACAGGGCCCCTCTGTGCATGGGGAGCTTTGAGATTCTGCATAGGTGTCTTTGGACAGACACTGCCTGTGGCATTTAAACGTTTGAAATTGCAGAGGCACTGGCTCTTGGCAGAAACGGTATTATCCTGTAGGTAGCGTTTTGGTCATGTGCTAGGCGGGAAGGTGTCTGTTGGTTCAGTGACTGGATGCCCTGTTGGTATGGAATTGGTGGAGGCTATGGATTCACCAGATCCTTGATGTCAGGAATAGTACTGAACTACAGAGAACGTGCTGTTCTGCTTCCCAGAGGGCTCTTGAATGTCTGCCAGACAGTCTCCCAGGTGAAATGTCTATTGTTATTACATACTATCTTTATAATACTATCTTTTTTCTTTCACACACCCTGAACATTCCAGCAATGTGACTACTGCGTTGGTTCTAGAAAGGCTGCATGCTGGTGGTTTAAAATTGTAACAAGCAACATGAAACCAGTTATATAAACAACAAAACTTGTATAAACAGTACAACTATGTCATTGATGGCGATACTTCCCACGCTGTAAGAGACACCAGTGTAACCTTCTTTAGTCTGCATTTGCAGCTGTGTCAAAGTGGCTAGAAGAAGTTCACAGGTGGCTGATTTCTCCATTGTGTCTTCTATGCCTCTCTTCTGTGAAGTGAATACTTAAGAGTGTATCATTGAATATTTTCCTTTTATTTCATCTTTTTATTACAGTTAGACATGGTTTTCTAGTTGGATAAAGTCACTTCTAATCCCCGGGGCATTTGTTTCATGTTAGCAATGGAAGCTTTCAAAATGTATTGTCACCTACAGTGGCTTTGGCTATGAAAGAATTTTGAACCATAAACTTAAAGTCATGTGAGTACAAAATGTGTGAGCCAGGATTAAAATACTTCATGGATAGAAAAGTAAACTGAGGCCAGAACAGGTTAAAGACACACAGAAATTACAAGCCATGTCAAGACTTAAATCCACACTGCTGTCCAGGACTAGATAAAATAATTATTTCCTTCTCTTCTCCCTTATTTCTTTTCTTCTCCCTTCTTTCCTTTCTTCCTTCCTGTCTCCCTTCCTTCGCTCCTCCTTTCTTCTTTTCTCTCTTTCTTTCAGTAAGTACAGGGAGTGGGGTGTGTTTCTGTGTGGTAGGTAGTAGGGTGGTCTTGATGATGCAGAGATGACTACACCACGAACTCAGACTTTAAGTGAGTAATCAGCTGAAAAGCAAGGAATAACAGAACTATGGTTCAAACCAACACAAGGACCCCTAACCCCTCTGTGTGCTGCAGACAGCTTAGCAAGGAATAGATAGAACTTGAATATCTTTTTATTCTTGAGTTTTAGACAGCATGTATGTTTTTTTTTTTACCTGTAACAGCAGTACATATTTCTGAGTTACAGTGAGAAAATTCAATGCATAAATAATATGGAATGAGCAAATCAGAACAAATAGTACTGTCTCTTTACACAGTTTTCATTTCATTATACTGGGAACCTTTTATCTCTTCTCTTCTAATTCTTCATAAAATATATAACTTGTTTTAAACAAACCACACTAGTTAGAATTTAAATATTGATGTTGGAGAGCCTTGAACCTATAGGGTTAGGGTAACTCTAGCCAAAGCAAGGGCACAGAATCTGCAAAGACTTAGTAGCTGAGACAAAAGCATTTATAATCAAGTATTGACTGCCCAGAGCCATGAAAAAAAGTACCCTTTCCTTCCAAAAGAACTTTCCAGAAATCTAGAGTTGGCCACCATCTTGCCAAGTACAGCCCTGTGGCCAAGCAGACAGTATGGCTTTTCAGAGGACTTGGGGCTCGCTGAGGTGAACAGGAACAAAGGAAATGAAGAGGAGGTCTCCATGAGGTTCTGTGGGTTATGGGGAACTGATAAGCTCTTGGACTTCTGGCCTTGGCCAGAGTGCCAACTGAGAAAATCGCTTGTTGATTGCTGAAATGATTAAATGGATTGTCTTATTGATTCTCACCTAACTTGGAACAGACCTCAATAAGCAGCATCCAGTATTTTAATAAGAGCAAAGGAGAGATTTACTAGACACAAATGCTTTTCATTAGAGGGTAAATAAAGCACCCTGACCCACCAGCAAGGGGCCATAGCATGGCCTCAGCCTGGATCCTGCCAACTAAACAGGAAAATAAGCAAGAGGAAGTTAGAAGAGGCAACCCTGGGGCCCTCACTTAAAAAAAAAAAAAAAGAAAGTGAATTTCTAGCAATGGCTGGATTGTGCCCTTGGCCTCTTCTTCCCAAATCATTAAACCCCACCACCCATCCCGGAAGCCAGCAGCCAGGCCAGACAGCTGAGCACACTGAGCCAGGGACTGTGCCTTCTTAGGTTTTTCCTTAGGGACTGCTTCTCCTCTTCAGCTCAGGCCGAAGAGGGTTATACAATTGTCTCTACATCTCAGTGAAGAACACTTCTCATGAGGACTCTTAACCCGCACCAGACCTAGATTTAAAGATGTTTCTCTTGGAAGTGGGATTTGTGAGCAGGTATTTTCCCCACTCTGGAGGCTTTGATGTGAATCAACTCTTCTCTGCAGAAGCTGGCAAAGTTGTTTTTCTTAAGCAATTGTCGTGTGCTTTTGCCAATCGAACATTATGTCGTTCAGTTTTCTCACCCAGCTTAGGAGCTGACCCGTCTGTCTGTCATTATATCCATTATAGAGATGAGTCAGTTGAGGCTTAGAGGTTGGACATGTCCAAGGTGTACTCAGCTTGCAGATGGCAATTCGGGACCTTGAGCATGTTAACATCAGATTCCAGACTCTAAGTTTCAACCAGCTACAACTACAACTGCCTCATACAGAAAAAAATAGTGGTCATACTGTCATCAACACACACACACACACACACACACACACACACACACACACCTCAGGGAATGTTCCCAACCTTTCCAATCCTTAGTACATACTTGCTAAACTCCGGCTTTAACTCAAGCATTTCTAAGACAGAGGGACACAAGCTGAGCAAGAAGAGCTGTCATACAGAACACAGGCAGTAATAAATGAGAGCCCCAACTTAAACATAAAAATGTTCTGACAGAGAGAATCACAAAAAAAATAATAATAATAATAAAGAAGGACAAGCGAGAAGTCTCACCAGAGAAAGTTGTTCGCAACTTTCTCTGCAACAATGGAAGGATGAAGCATGCAAAGGTTTGGTTGAAATGCATTCTGGGAAGGAGACTGCAAACACAGTAACAACAGGGCTCCTGCTTGGTGATTGTGTGGCAAGGAGATGGCCGCAACAACCAGTAACTGTCAGAGCTCTGAAGGGAATGGCAGCAAGCCATCAGACAGAATTAAGAGGGCTTTGAGCATTTTCCATGAGTGGTAATTTTTAAATGTATTTGTGACTGATTTTGGTGAGGCAAGAGATGTACAGTTGCTGGGAATGGTCTCGGAGGAGCCAGGCTGCAACAACACTGCTGGCTGCCACAAGTGTGAGCAGGAGATAGAAGGAGATGCCACATCCTGAACGTATTTTGAGAACAGACTGACCTCCTGTCACCTTGCACTTTTGCAAATGAACAAGAGCTATGCTTTCTGGGTACCCCAGATGGCGGCCCTGCCAGCTGCTCTCATTATACTCTGACTCCGCCAGTTAGACCATGAGAACTTGACCTCAGTAACAGAATGCCATGCCTCATCTCCACAGAGCCCAAGAGAGGGTTTTCTGATGTTTTACCAACAACGGCTTCTAGGAAGCTATGCAGCCCCCTGGTCAGTGTTCACAGGAGACCCCACCTACAGAAAACTTTCTGCTTTTCATACCTTGTGATCATTGCCCTATTCCCTGTAGTCAAGGAAGCAGTGGCTTCAGAAAAAGGCACAAAATGAGGCAGACAGGAGACAGACAGACCCGCAGTAGGCTTCATTGCACATATGTCAGTTCAGCTAAGGAGCGAGTGCTATGTTAGTGGAAGCAGGAGGACAAACTGCCCACTACCACCTTGTCTAAGGGTCCAGTCTGGAAACCAGGAAGGCCCATCGGAAGGGAAGTGCAAACCTGACAGGGAAGTGTTCCGTTGCGCCATGCTCTCAGGAGGGGAAACAGCTGGGGGACAGACAACTGTCTGCACACCCGACTCCCAGAGACAGAAGGTTGAGTACAAGGTGAAATCTCAAGAGAGAAAAAAAATGTGAGGGAACCTTGGAGAAGATGAGCCTGGTACATAATTGATCTGACAGACAGTGCCCATTCAATCACCACAGAGGGGCCACTCTCTCACACAGGATCATATCTGTACTGAGAGGCACCAGATGCCACCTCGTTAAAAGTGTGTTCACGGGAGAAGCACCATGTCTGTCAGCCTGAGCTAGGGATTTGGAAAACACAAACACTGTGTCAGAGGCCATTGTCATTGTTGTTATTATTATTATTATTATTATTATTATTATTATTGTTATTATTATTATATTTCAAATATAGCTTTGGGCAAAATTTCATTCACTAAATGATTGAGGGAAGGCCCTGTTTCCATCCTTATGATGATACCCCACGTTAATTAAATATTTTCAGGGAAAAGATGAGGGTTTTTTTTTCTACTTTGAGAAACTTCCAGAAACAAAAACGCTATAAAAAATAATTTTTAGCCCACTGAGTTCATCTATTTCCTAAAAGCAGAATAATTGTATTTATTTCATCAGTGTGTGTTTATTTTGTCCCATCTTTGTCCATCATCCTTCTGGGAATAATATTGGACAAAACTGTCACCATCCTTGTTTTATGAGTTTTACCATCCAGCAAATTTCCATGCATATTAATCCAGATTCAGGCATGTCTGTGACAAAAGACTAAATTCGGTTTAGTTTACTAATCCATATATCTTATTCTGAACAAAGTAGTTTAAAGGCAACTCACAGTTTTCAATGTTAATAAGTCTCAGTAAGCCAACACCCTTGATGTGGATGTGGAGCTGTCTAGAGGAAGGAGCAGTGTCACGGGAATGCCAAGACCCGTTCAGAGAAGTAAAGCCAGCGACAGAAAATGACAGTTACAGTTTGGAAGAGGGAAAGAAGCGCACATCAAGACCTTTAACATGAAGACAGTGGATGTCAGCTTCTGGGACATGGACAAAATCTAGTTCATACCTCAACTTCCCAACTTACCTGTTCATTTGTACAATAAATAAACTTTAATCCTCTGCACAGCCCAGACACTGTTATGATCTGAGATGAGAATCAGACTAGATCAGTGGCAGGCAACGAGATAAGTGCTTTACTGTGGCTAGTAGGAGATACCCTGAGAAAGCAAGCATGTCCATCCCTACTGCTGTGTTCACCTCGGAAGGCCCTGCCAAGGAAATGACCCTTTGCTGACTGTGGAGAAGTGAGCATTGCAAGAGAGAGTAGAGGGGTGCCACACTCAGGAAAAATAATGACAAGGATGGAAGTCAAAGATAGCTAAGGAGGAGCTCGGGCAAGGATGGGAGCAGAAGGCGAGGGAGGGGAGACCAAAGAGAAACAGGAGGGAGGGCTACAGTTTTCAGGGAGGGGCAGTGTTCTTGGGGAGAGGGCTTAAAGGCAGGAAGCTCTGGAGGGCTGTTCTGGGGGAAAAGCAGGTGACACTAATAAAGAAGAAACGAGAGGTGGGCTGTAGCAAAAGCACATGAGCTAGAGATTCAGACAGCACAGTGGCATCAGGGAGGGCGTAGGCATGGCCAGCAGACAGCAGCAGGCAGAAACAGTTGTGCAAGGGCAGGGAGTTGGCAGGGCAGGCCTGGGAAGAGAGTTAGCTTGAGAGGTTAGGAAAAAGACATGGGCCAGGAAGCTGGCACTGGAAGTCAGTCTCAGGTCCAGCTCAGTCAACAGGCTCTACACTGAGTAGTTCGAAGGCACTTCTGGCTTTGACAGAGGAGGGCCATGGCCCTCCATCAGTCTGTTCTCCATCAGTCTGCAAAACCGCGGCCAGCATGCCATCTCCAGCCTGGAGGTCAGACGACACTGTAAGAGTGAGTCAGAAGCCAGGCCAGGAAGGTGGGGGAAGCTGAGATGTCCACAGTAGAATCCTCATGGCCAAGAGGATGGTTATGGAAGGCTTGGCTGAACACAGTACAAGCCATAGCCTAATAGCCAAATATTTAAATAAAGCTGGTATTTGTCTCACTGGGGAGTATAGATGACTTTGGAAATACATACGCGTTACTAAAGAGAAGGGTAGATGACTGGAAAAAGTCCTTGCCTGTTACAAGAAATGACGAAACCAGAGTCAGCATCCGCTGCAGCTTCCCCCAAACTAGCAGCATGCAGCACTTACAGGCCCCCCTTAAACTCACAATTCAACTGAGCCCCTGAGCTCACTGAGCAGCCAGCCATGGAGCATTTCCTCCAATGGGTCAACAAGATAACACCTTGTCTTCCAGTGGCCAGATCCCACGGCAGTGTGTGTGTGTGAGTGTGTGTGTGTGTGTGTGTGTGTGTGTGTGTGTGTGTGTGCGCGCGCGTGTGAATGCAGACGACCCCAGTGCCTCTGACAGGCTGTACTGCTCCACCACTGTGCTACCCCCGTCACCTCCCGTGAGTTTTAGTCAACGGCAGTGAGAACGTTTGACATGGGGCCTGCCCAAAGCACACTTGGCGTGTAAATCCCCGTAGAGCATAGGTACGGCGTCGGATAGGTGACCCCTAGAATCCGTTCATCTTGATCAGCTCGATATTGATCTATTGAACCAGCAACTTGCCACGTTCTTTTCTCCTCAGCTCTTCGTGGCAACTAGCAATCTGCTGTTGGATTACAAGAATTTGGTGCTTAGATATTTAAGAGCGGAACCCTGCGGCATTTCTCATTCTACGACAGAGTTACTTCACTTACTTTTCAGGGTTCACCCACGTCGGGCACAGCTGCCTTCCTTCTAAAGGCTAACTAGGATTCCACTGCGCGCGGATGCCATCTCTTCTCTTCCATTTATCCTTCAGGGGACACAATGTTGGTGCGTCCTTCCCACTTTGCATATGCCTGTGGTGAACTAAGGAGGGATGGCATCTCTGGTGCCCTGATTTCAAGCCTTTTGGCTAGATCTTCAAGAGTGTTGGATCCCACGGGAGTTTTATTTTTAATTTGTGAGACGCCTGCACCCTGTTTGCATTCTTACCAACAGCACACAGGATCCCACTTTCTCTGCATCCTCTCCAGAGCCGCTCTGGTCTCTGGAGTGACAGTATCCCAGCAGCTTGGCAGAGAAGGATAGTCCAAGTCACCGCTACCACAGGCCTGAGCGTCAGCTCTCTAGCTGTCCCTGCCTGCCAGCTGCATCATAGCTTCACAGAGAAAAAGAATGTGAGATTAGAGAGAGAGAGAATTTGCAGCCTGCAGAACCCCTCAAAAAGGCAAGGGCCTTTGTCACCCAAGGAGTTAATGAGCGCTTCTCTGCAGGAAGCCCGAAAGAAATGCGTGTTCTGAGTGTAGAACATTCGCTTTACAGTAGGTGGTGTTATTGTTACATGCTCATACAGACAGTGCTAATTAACAATCCTAAAGGCCACATCATTAAATTACCCTCAGCTTAAAGCCCTGCCATGTTTAGCACATCCCAGCAATTCAATTATATTCCAGACACTAGCCTGAATGTCAGGTATTCTTCTGTGGCCAGCGAAGAGCAAGCAGCTCTCAGAAACAGATGAACCTTAGAGGGAGAAAGAACAGTACCGACAACCCCCACCCTGCCCCGGCGCCTGCTAGATGGGAAGCAACAATAAATTGCAAAGAAAATTTAGGAGTGAAACGTGGACCTTACCGATTCTATATGTAAAAACAGGAAGACCCTGACAAGATCTTTAAAATCTGACATGAAAAATCAGCTTACTGCCCTCCCGTCTGCTGAAGGTCCACTATCTCCATTTTTTTCTGAGCCCTCCTTCATCCCTTGTGATTTCTGACCGCAGCACACTGTGTCTGAGGGTTGAACTTGGATGACTTTGTAGCTTGCGGCTGTGCTTTCCCTACAGCGAGCACTCTAAGGAACACACAAAGCTGCTCTGTTCCTCACACTAGGAACATTTCCTGTGCACAGCAGAAAGGGCTTTCTCCCACCAAACACACACACACACACACACACACACACACAGAGAGAGAGAGAGAGAGAGAGAGAGAGAGAGAGAGAGAGAGAGAGGCCCAACCTGACTTGACCTTCCCCATGCAGAAGTCTTGTGCATAGGCTCAGGGCATCTCAGCAGGCCAAATGGACTCCAACTTTCAGGCGACACCATGACAGAACCTCCAGCTTGGAAGGTGCCAGTGAAGAGGCCTCATGTGGGAGAGGCACATGTGTGGTTCCACTGGTTATCACACAAAGAGACAGTGGCCGGCTGGCCAGCTGGGACCTTGTCTGCAGGCACATTAGCAGTGAGAACACCCTTCCTGCGTCTCCCTGACGTGGTTCCCTTAGTCCCAGGCTCCATGGAAACCACTTCATCATCCTTCCTTAATCCAGTACCATCCCACAGTGTCCCTCAGGAAGTCTCCACTCAAACCCATGGGGCAAGAAACATTCAAATCTGCTTATCATGCCTCATTACAAAGAACACGTCCCAATAAAGTTTTATAGATGGTGTGAGAGCTGGACAGAAAGTTGAGGAGCAGACAGCTGACAGATAAGTAGACACATGAGTGCATAAAGGAATAAAGCACACCAATATGCTCTTGCTTCTCTCTGTGGGAACTGAGTCCTCCCCTCATAGCACTAAGACAGACTCTAGCTCTCCAGAGAGTGGAAGTCAGGGGCAGCAGCAAGTCTCTCTCTAAGAAGAGCAACTCTATCCAGTCACGGCACTCTTGCCACAAACCCAAGAGAGCTTCTCTCAGAGCATGTGGTGCAGACAGACGCTGCCAGCCATCAATGACCAACCCTCTGTCTGTGGGCTTTGCAATCTCATAGACCATTGCTGAGATCCTGTCTCTACCATGACAGCTTACAAAGCTGCTGGAGCTAAAATAGCTCCAAACCAGGCTTCCAGCATTTCTATGTGGAGAGTGATAAGAGCACTGATTTCATAGCCTTTCTGTGTGGGTTAATGTTTCATGAGCCCCTGACATGCTCCCAATCAGTGGTTGTATCTGGAAATAGACTATAGACTGGCAATTCTATAATTCTGTAGAGGTGTTGTCATCATTAGGAAGTGATGTCACTCAGTTCCGTCACTCCCAAAAGGTTGGCAAGGAAAAGCCACCATCCGACACTGTGGCTGGAGGGAATGTCACATGAGCAGACCCCCAGTGGGTTGAGGAAGTATAGTCTCTGGCATAGCTATCTTTGAATGGTGACCAGCAGGCACTGCTGAGAAGCAGGACATGAAGAGAGCAGGCAGAGACGTGGAAAGGCCTGGCTTATAGTTAAAGCCTGGCCTGGAGTACGTGAACATGAAGCGACTGCCTCTGCCTGTTAGCTGAGATTTCCTCTGGGCTGCAGTCATGCAGTTGCACAGATGCTGAAGTTCCTTCCACCTCCGTTCTCTGTCATTGCCCTCTGAGTCTCTGAGTTTACATCTTCCCACTTTCTCAATTGAAGCCATCCTTAGCAGCCCTACTGAAAAGAAATCCTCTCTCCTTGGAGGACCCTTAGCACTTGCCACTTGCGTGTGCCACACACCTGCAGATTTGCCCATGCTGGCCCCTTTTAATAGGATAATAGCAAACACTCAAATCATACTAAATGTAGGAGGAGAGATTGTTCAAAGCGACACACCTGCGCACGCACAGCCAATTAACACTTACAACAACATCCCTCTCACTATGAAGCAGGTGGCATCAAAACTCCCATTTAACAGATAAAAAACCGATGCAGAAAATTTAATCAGCATGCTCAAGGTCAAAGCACTTTAAATACAGAAGGCAGTAAGGGCTTCCATTATTACTTATCACCTCATTTCTCTCCCCAGCATAGAGGCTACACGCTGGCGCGCTAAGGGCCTGACTATATCTGAAGCCCAGCTCTGTGTAACCATTGTATTCCTCCACCTTCCTATGCTGCACATGAGAATGCTAAGTGCATGCCTCCTCAGTGGGTTGTTAGGTGAATTAGATTGACAGCTCTAAGCATTTAGTATAGCACTCAGCACCATGGACACATTCCTTGCTACTGTCAACAAGAGACCAGGCTACCTCTTCTCTATGCCTTGTGCCCCAACCACAGGGAATGTGGGAGTAGGAGCAAAATAGACGGTTCAGTCCTATTTCAACACCAACTAACTTTGTAACACCAAGCATGATCACCAACTTCTTAGTCTTGGCCTCCTCAGTTAATAAACTGGGAATCCCACATGCTGCCCTGGGAATCCTACCCAATCAGTGCAGTAGAGACTGTGCCTACAACATTAGAAAAACTGAAGGGACTATCCTGAGTTTATTGCCCTGGGTAACAACATCTCAGGAGGGTCTCTGGAGACCGCGCTGCTCAAGGCTTTGCCTTCACCTTCTACAAAAGCTGTTTGTAGAATACTTGATAAGCTAAATAACGTTCTCACAAAGCAAGCTGCATAGGAGCCCTCCTATGTCTCGAGCTGTAGAAATCACTGTCCTGTGCTGGCGTGAGGTAAGTCAGCAGTTGTGGCCACAGGTGACTGTTGCAAGGCTTCCACTAGGTTTCACCTGCAGTAACAATAGAGCGTCCAATCAGTCTGTTAAGACGTAGAAAATGGTGTGACAGGTGAGACACCATAATGGATGAGCCATTTGCTTAGTTTCTTTTTGTAGTTGGACACATCACGCGCATGTTCCGTGATCTACTTAACTTCTTCCAGAACCATGCAGGACTTTACTGAGGATTAGAAAACCCAAAACAGCTTTCTGGCACAGAAGCTGGTGCCTGGTGAAGTCAGTGGTCATTACTGTCATCCTCCCTCTTTGCACATGTCCATTGTTCTACATTTCATCCTGAATACAGGGAACCCAGAGCCCACTGTAGGGAACCCATGGTCTGAACTTTCCCTGACATCCTCCAGCACACATCTCTTTGTCCTCTATCTGACACCCCAGTGCCTGCTAAGGCTTGTGCCTCCTAATGTGACATTTGCAGAAAGACGCTCACTGTGGCGGCTCACAAAGATTTGAAATGCAATCCTCACCAGTTTCCTGACCCCTTGTTTCCTGTTGGTAAAACAGGATCCCATAGGCTTGTATGATAACTAAGGCATAGCTTATCCCTGTATACTCATTAGCATTTGTTGCCTAACATGTTATTACAAAGCTCTGTTATTTATAAATAACAGCCATTTTTTTAGGTTCATAATTGTATGGACTCACAACTGACCTGAGCTCAACTAAACATTTCTTTTCCTGGGCTCTCCATACCTGAGCGTATATCTCATAGAACATCAATGCTCCCATATTCAAATGATCAAAAAAAAAAAAAACAACCACAAAGCAAGAACATATTCAAGGGAAATGGATTCTGCCTCTTGATGAAAGTCATTTTAACTTGTGGTCACGTAATAATATTTATGTATTATGTCATAAGTGATAAATAAAAAATCCTCTTTAAACTAAGTTTCTATCAAATTTTCTAGTGCAAAAATTATTGCAAGACTTCCTACATCTCATGAGAAAATAGAGGTGATGAACCTTCACCGTGTGCCACGCTGTGCTAGGTGCTAGAGAACAAGTGCCTATTATAGTTCGGCAGCATCTCTGCCCTCAAGGTGCTTGTCAGTGAATCAGGGAAGTATACAGCTACAAACAGATTATAAAACCTGGTGAAATATCAGCATCCGGCAACAGGATAGCCTTCACAGGGGCAGATACAGTGAATCATTGATCATATTCTTTTCACGGTGGCTTCTAACTCAGAGCAGAGCTGCAATGTGGACAGGCCGTGGTATTCAGCAAAAGCTGACCAACGGAGAAAAAGTTTTGGATGGATCTGGAAAATTGGTCGAAGTTGGTCCAAAGCACCACTGTGAATGACTTCTTGCTAGCCACTTTGCACCCAGCCTGCATTTGGGAGATCTTTGTTTCAAAAGAAACTCCCAGTAGCCATAGACTACATGACAAAGCTCTGTTTCCAACCCTGAGGAGAAGTAGGAGATCTCAACCTCTGAAGTTGTAAGATGGAAAGCCTTTCTTGTGATATGGTACAGTGGGAAAACTATAGACGTTTTCAGTCCCCAAAGCTGGTTGTATTCATTTGCTTTTCTGCTCAGGGACACAATTCCTCAAACTTTATCTCTAAGTGGGTTCTCCCTGCAGAACATAGACTGTCACAGTGGACTTTTATATAATGCTTCTCATACATATAAGATAATCAGTGCAGTTCCTGATCTCTCCATAGTCACCAGCTATTTATGAAGAGTCCACTCTCCCTAATGCCTAGGAATTTCCATGTTCCACTTCCACTGTAGTAGTCATGGAGCAAAGCTCACTTAGTACCTGTAACAAGAAAGGTTCCCAGTAGTGCCCGGTTCAAAGCTGTTTTCATTCCTGGAACTCACCATACATCCCATACCTGCACACTGAGTCTGTGTGGGTGCCTGGACCCTGGACACCATTACTCCATCTGCCAGGATAGCCCTCCCTTCTTCCTTCTATCTTCCAACCTAGCTAACCCTCATTCCCTTCTTCCATTCACCTTCTACTTCTCCAACATGACTTTTCTTCCCTGGCCTCCCACCCCAGATTTAGTCACCAATCCTCATTACCTCTGAGGATCACATGAAAAACAGGGGATTTCAGAAAAAAAAATATTATGGATTGAAGGATGGATGAGTGGATAGATGGGTAGATAGACGGATGAATGGATGTGTTGGTACTCCATCAGGATAGCCCAATCAATCAATAAATTTGCCAAAAGCTCAGTCTGGATACAATAAAGTTCCTCTTACTGGGCACAAGATTCCTCAGAGCTGGTAGCTATATTTTCTATTAATGTGTGAGAGATAATCAAGCTCGGTTTCACAACAGTATGACCACAGCATAGAAAAGTTATGTTCAACATACACATGTCACTACTCATCAGAAACAACATGTGAGCACCATAATTGGAAAGTGGATAACAAGGTCCAGGAAAAGGATCCCCCTTGGGAGTTTCAGTTGCAAATTTAACACAGGGTCCTTGGAAAATTTTCTCCTAGAAAGCATAGAAGATAGAGAGCTGGTAAATGAGACTGGGGCAGAAAGACCACCTAAATAAATACTCAAGTAACATTGATGAGAAATGACAAAGGTCCGCTGGACCAAGGAAATGGCTGTAGCACATGGTTGTGGGTCTGTCAACTTTGGCTGGAAACACATACTTGCGGGTGTGGCATTTGACCTATGCAGCAGTCAGTGCTACTGTTGACTCCCTTTGCATTTCCTTTCCGTACATATCTGGTTCAGATAAGCCATGTTGTTAGCAACCAGGCTGTTCAAAAGCCTGTGTTATCATACTATCCTGTTCACTTCCTAGCTGTGTTCCTTTAGGTGAGTCACCTGCCTTCTCTGTTTTGACTTGAAGCTCTTACCTGTGAACTAAGTCACAAGGCTCACGTGCTAATTTTGAATAACAATAATATATTATTGTTTAGTCAGATGTGTTCAGAAAAAACTTGCATTCATTATGACCATCTATATCATAAAAAGGGATGTGTTAGATGCAAAAGACAGAAAACCAGTCTAAAAGCAGCTCAAGCAAGAGAAACATAAGGGGCATTTTGGAAAGTATATGAGCAGATCAAGCTTTAGACATAGCTTGACCCAGATTCAAGTGATACCAGCAAGATGCACCACTTGGCCCTGTTCTTCCCAAGAGGCTCCATTCCTAGACTCTTACTGTATGCTTCCCTCCCCAACAGCTTCAGGTGTACATTATTTCAGGTAAAATCCTGTCATTCAGTATGTTCTTCCACAAGCCTAAAAATGAGCTCTCTCCCTCATTCTCTCTCCCATTGGCCTTACTGGCCTAAGCTAGAGTATGCGACTATTGCTAGGAACAGAACAAAGTTCATAGTTTGACTTGAGCCAATTTCAAGCACTCTGTACCTACAACATTTGGAAGAACAGAATTCAGGACTTGATTTTGATCCTGAGAATACCCGTGATACTGCCTGCTTGTGGTAATGCATGCTTGTTATCCCAACACTGGGGAGACAGAGACAAGCAGATCCCTGGGTCTTGGCCTAACCTTTTGGCAAGCCACCAGGCCAGTGAGAGACCCTGCCTCAAGAAAAATACTTAACTAATTCATTTTTAAAAGGTAAACGATACCTGAGGAATGACAGTTAAGGTTTTCACACACACATGCACATACATATACAGGTACTCTCAGGCATATATGTATCTGCACATACATACACACACACACACAGAGAGAGAGAGAGAGAGAGAGAAGGAGAGAGAGAGAAAGGGAGAAAGAGTAGAACTGAGAATCATAGAGGTACAGTTATCTGAACTCTGAATGAAGGTCCTATCATAAAAAGCAAAGGGAATACATGCTTGATTCATACATCACGGGCCTCACTTAAATAGCTGTGGGCAAAGCACCACACAAAACCTTGAATCACTAAGGGGATTTGGTAGAGACCCCTGACACAGCTGTTGCTGCCACCATTGTGTGCTAACCACTGAAGACAGGTAGCCTTTCTTTCTACTTATATCATACTCATGAAATGGTCATTTCTTGTCAAGGCTTCAGGTGTTCCTGCAAACACTTTTCTAATGCTATTCAGGGATCATCTGGATTCCACGGGATCCACTTGAGAAGCACTTGAGATGTTATGAGGCAGAGGGCAAGGGAGGGCGTCTAGCTCTGAGAAGAGACACATGGGCAGGAGTTAGATAAAAGGACCTGACAGTAATCAATAGCAATTCTATTGTGAGAGGCATCCTCTTTCTCTTTGGAAAGTACCTTCTTGTCCCCAGGGGCTTTCCCACGTCTATGTAGGATTTAAATCATTTCATTCATCTTTTCAATCAAGTGATGTCAGCCGTGAAACCCTGAACTCAGCTACCAGTGCATGTCCTATCCAAATGTGTCCACAAACAGGTAAACACACGAAACCAGCAGTTGTGTGGACATCAAAAGAGAGGTCTATTAACCACTCCATTTCTTTGACACAGGAGAGAATAATGCAGATAAAGACTGTCGTCATACACAGGAAATCATCTTGAACATTAAATCTCGGGCTTGGCTTTCTTTATTTTGTTCTGGATACGTCTAGAGCTTTCTCGTCTATTAGGAAACAAATAGCCGTAGAAAGAGGCCATTTTTACCTGGACTAGGGTTAGCCTCTCATAAATGTATATGGAGTCAATGCACTTACTTTGCTGGGCCCTGGTAAATGAAAAGATTCTAAAATGTTGGTTTATACTCTGCTTTCACCTTGTATTGCACAAGCTCATTTGAAATAAGGTAAAATACTCTGAGTGTGCCTATAGCTAGGTGACCCCCCCCCCTTTGTTTTTTACAAAGAACTAAATTACATCTATTATCTTATTTGACTCTTATCTAGCTAAGAATAGTGGTGTAATATAGATGACAGCTTCATTGTATAGATGTGAGATCAATCAGTTGTTATGCAAAGGACAGGGACACTCAACTAAAAGTACATAATACATTAGTGACGGAGACTGGACCTGTCTCCTGTCTCCCAAGCCTGGGCTTTTCCATGGTGTCTTTGCATCTTTTCATAAAACTAATCTTAGGGATGTTCAACTACAGACACCAAGAACAGGGGACTAGATGTAACTGCTAACCTGCTTTTTTCTTACTATCAACCTCCTATCATAGAATCTATCACCACCCAAATGTAGCTACGGATGGATAAGAAGGAGAACATTTGAGTGTGTCAGTTTAGAATAAATTGCAAAGCTACCCAGAAACTAACTTAAAGCTAAGCCCTCCTCCCTCTACTTTCTGGCCCTAAATATCTCAGAGCCTTGGGATCTTCCTAATGACAATAGAAGACTACCCTTTGTATGCAGATTCACTGCAGTGTGGCTTCTCCTTATACACCTCCGAAACGTACTGCTTGGAAAATATGCTGCCCAGTCTTAGAAATCCCTGCCATTGTGGTTTTCCTCCAAACAAACAGAGCTTTTACTCCTTGTCATCTCCACCCATCAACCTGCAGCATCATTCAACTTCATTCACCATGTGTCTGGTGCATACCTGTCATGGGCCAAGGACCCCACGGATACCTACTATTGATATCCTCAGCTTGGAAGCAAGGAAATAGCCTTTGGGAGATTGAAATATTGACCCTGGGTCAGAGCTGAGAAGAGGCAGGACCAAGTCTCTTTTAAAGTCAGTGTCTTTCAGGTTTGAGTGAAGGATCATGCAAATGAAAATGCATCCTTTCCCCCAGACAGAGCAAAGATCCATTTGCCAACATGTCTCTCTATGCAGCACTATACTCTTTTACAAGTCAGTAAGTGCTCAGGAGCTCCCCATGTAATGTATGAGGCTAATTAATAATATGTAAAAGTTATCGTTTATACAGCATAATCCCATAAACATTTATTAGTATGCTAATGGGGAGTAATGGCCATGAGAGCATAAAATCAGATGGGGCTGTTGTGACACAGCAAAAAACTGTCAGGAAAAAAAAAGAAAACAGTATTCTTCTATACAGTGAGTATATGTAGGTGAGATCTGATAGATCCCATCATCCCTACACTGACCTTGCCAGGTTTAGAAAGGGCTGGATGCCTGGAAGCCTGAATTTGGTCCTGGCTCTGCCTTTCCTTATACAAGGAAAAGAACTGGCATATTGCAAACCATTCTGTCCCCATATTTCAACAGTTGCCTTTCCAATGATTTCCCATTCATTCTTCCTTGGCTATACCTCTAGTTCAATGAGAATGAGCAATTGCCTGGTGGCTAATACATATGCAAATATGTTCTGCAGGAATGCAAAGCTGAAGTGAACCCACTCTCCTTCTCCGGGTGTCCGTCTCCTCACTGGATCTCTAAAATTCTTCACTTCTTGCTCTCCTGACTCCCAGAAAAGCATCCATCTTCTACCCTGAATAGACATAGTGGCATCATTCATTCAGCTGAGTGCAAGGCAGCTTATGGCAACAGACTTTCTACAAAAGCACAGTGACTTCAATTCTTAGCTCTCCTATTAGGGTGGGTGGCATGAGAAAAGATTCTGGATTTTTGTCTCTCACTGCCCTCAGAGATGGAAGGAAAGTCACTGGTGTACTGGTGTCAATTCTCCATTGGAAACAGAAGTATAATCAAGATCTCTGAAAATATTAGTTGGAGATATTTAGAGACACATACATGTGTTTTTCCCCTCCCTACACAAGTAATTACTATCTATTGTCACCAAGCTCTGAGATGCAACAAAAATTATTGGCATGGACCATCACACATGGTAAAAAACACTATTTATTTATTTATTTATTCATTTATTTATCTACTTACTTATTTGCTCACTCACTTACTTTATAGTTCAGGGATTGAACCTAAGACCTCACACATGTCAGGCAAGGGCTTCACAATCAAACCACATCCTCAGAGTGAGTAATGGCCCTATGAGCATAAAAAATATCTGCAGGGCAGAGCTTTTCAGAGGTCCTCTGTGTCAGGCTCCTGACTTGTTCCCTCTTTTCTCCTTTTTCTGATGTCCAGCCTCTTTGCCTTTCTGGATAGGAATTGAGCATTTTAGCAAGAGTCCTCCCTCTTGATTAGTTTCTTTAGGTGTACAGATTTTAGTAGGTTTATCCTATATTATATGTCTATATGAGTGAGTATATACCGTGTGCACCTTTCTGCTTCTGGGATAGCTCACTCAGGATGATCTTTTCCAGATCCCACCATATACCTGCAAATTTCATGTTTTTTATTTAAAAAACAAATTTCCTTGTTTTTTATTGCTGAGTAGCATTCCATTGTGTAGATATACCACAATTTGTGCATCCATTCCTCCACTGAGGGGCATCTGGGCTGTTTCCAGTTTCTGGCTATTACAAATAAGGCTGCTAAAAACATGGTTGAGCAAATGTCCTTATTGTGTACTTGAGAATCTTTTGGATATATGCCTAGGAGTGGTATAGCTGGATCTTGAGGAAGCACTATTCCTATTTGTCTGAGAAAGCGCCAGATTGCTTTCCAGAGTGGTTGTACAAGTTTACATTCCCACCAGCAGTGGAGGAGGGTTCCCCTTTCTCCACAACCTCTCCAGCATGTGTTGTTTCTTGAGTTTTTTATCTTAGCCATTCTGATAGGTGTAAGATGAAATCTTAGGACCTCTGAAAAGCTCTGCCCTGCAGACTATCAATGTAGATGCTGAGACTTATGGGTAACCTTTGGGCAGAGTGTAGGGAATCTTAGGAAAGAAGTGGGAAACAGTAAGATCTAGAGAGGATAGGAACTCCACAAGAGAGCAACAGAACCAAAAAATATGAGCACAGATTTTTCCTGAGACTGCTATTCCAACCAAGGACTATGCATGGAGATAACCTAAGACCCCTGAACAGATGTAGCCCATGGCAATTCAGTGTCCAAGTGGGTTCCATTGTAATAGGAACAGGGACTGTCTCTGACATGAACTGATTGGCCTGATCTTTAATTACCTCCCCCTGAGGGGGAAGCAGCATTACCAGGCCACAGAAGAAGACAACTCAGCCACTCCTGATGAGACCTAATTGACTAGGATCAGAAGGAAGGAAAAGAAGTCCTCCTCTATCAGTGGACTTGGGGAGGGGCATACATGCAGAGGATGGAGGAAGGGAGGGATTGGGATGGGAGGAAGGAGGGAACCACGGGGGGATACAAAGTGAATAAAGTGTAATTAATAAAGAAAAAAATGCTGATAAATTTTAAAAAGTTAAAAAAATATCTGATGATTTCAGGGAGCGGGCACTATGACACAGCAAAAGACTGTCAGAAACTCTGCCGTATGCTACTATCCAATATGAGTACTGCTGGATATAAGTTGCAAAGATATGGGAGAGAAAAGGCAATTGATTCCATTTGGATGGGATTTTTCACAGGATGCTTCATTTAAGAAAAGATTGTGTCCTTAAGTTGGCCATGAAAAATGAGCAGTTTTGCAGCTTGATTCTTTCTTATATAACATAGTGTCTATAGTCTGTGTAGATCTTGTTTAGTGTGATATGGGACAGTGGAGTGGTCACTACTTTTGCTCTTTTAGACCATCCTTCTATGTGCTCCAGGTTTATACTCCTCAGCACTGACAGTAACAAGTCGAATTACTGACACATGTCCCTTGCCAAATGGTGCCCCAAATCCCATGTACAGATAAATACGGGCAATCGCAGGAGCATGTGCATGCACACACACACACACACACACATTTGTATGTACAGTAAAGGCACCATTGGGGTTACGATATGCTGGCTTCACCTGGCACTTGTCTCCAGAATTGAGGAAGGGGCTTGCTTAACAAATAACATCTGTGACCCAAAGCTTAGTGGTGGCTACTGGTGTCCTAGCCAATGTTTTCTGTACTTTTCTGAATGGCAGTTTGAAGTAATACATAATTAATCCTGTTTAAGTGACAAGACCCATCACAGTATGAAGATTTCCCCCTAGCACTTTGGCTAGTTTAAAGAGGAAGCTTTAAACATAGTTTAAAGTTTAAAGATAGCTGGC
The DNA here is from genome assembly GCF_907164565.1 of Psammomys obesus. Lineage (NCBI taxonomy): Eukaryota > Metazoa > Chordata > Mammalia > Rodentia > Muridae > Psammomys > Psammomys obesus. The sequence continues at coordinate 1,239,568 of NW_026596109.1, forward strand.
TCCAGGAGCCTCATGTAATAGTTTGAAACTGAAGGCTGCCTGGGTGGTTAGAATGAGAGAAATAGGGAAGAAGGAGGAGAAGGAAAGAGAGAGAGGGAGGAAGGAAGGAGGGAGGGAGGGAGGGAGGAATGGAAAGAAGAAGAGAGAGAGAAAGAGAGAAAGAAGAAAGAAAGAAAGAAAGAAAGAAAGAAAGAAAGAAAGAAAGAAAGAAAGAAAGAAAGAAAGAAAGAAAGAAAGAAAGAAAATCATATTGAGAATCCAGATAGGTTCTGAAGCAAAGGAGGAGCCCTAGGCACCACTTGAGACCTACAGGCCTGTGTGCATCTGTTGTTCTTTCCCATCTATCTGAACACCACAGACAAAGCACACTGGCCGCAGACCTCCAACCCCTTTCCTCCTCCTCCCACACCCCCTGACTGCTAGCAAAATGCCTGAGTTCTGAGCTAAGGAGCCAGGAAGTCAGGAGGTCAGGCCTGCAGTCCTCCAGGATGACTCACCTCCAAGCCGCCAACAGAAAAAAAGACATAGTCTCATAGGCAGGTGTGAGAATTGGAGGGACTCTGAGCCAGCCCCACCCCTAAGATCCATGAGACTTCAAACAATCCCCAGAGCCAGCAAGAAGAAAATTGTCTCATGAAATTTCCCATTGATTTTAGTTGGATCCTTCTAAATCCCATGGGGCCAGATTGCTTTTAGCATGATTAATATCCTGCCTTCCCCAGCCACGTCCATGTTCTGTCTCTTCTCTCCTCTGGTCTCTAACAGTTGGGCACACCCACACCCCTTACTCACGGTCACATCCCCAGCCTTCAGCCCTGCAGGGACACATGCACACAGAGACGTCTTAAACAGGGCTGTTTCCCCTGTCAGGAAACTTCAGGTTTGTTCCCTTTTGTAATGTGTTTTTCACACTTATCTCAAACCTGGCCAGCCCTTGCCTCATGACCAGATTTTTCCCTTGAAAACATCCCAAGTTCACATAACCCGGAGCACAGACCTCCATCAATCACAGGCCCACTGACTGGTGGGTCAGCACTGTGAACCAAAGCAAGCTACTCAACAGCTTGTTCTCCGCGCAGCTGGGGCTTCCCGGGGTTCAGCAGCCAGCAAGAAGACACCTCAGCGAGCCCCCTCCCAGCACAGTGTGGAGCTGTGGCTTTTCATGACTACAAAGGCACAGGCATGGAGCTCCTTTGTTCAAGGGAACACAGGAGTCAGGGGAGGCAGCCTCTGGACTCAGGGCAATCTCCAAGAGAACCTGCAACAAAATGGCCCCAAGGGATTCAGTAAAGAGCAGCCTTTACCAATAACCATTTTTGTGGGGAAGTCAGCATGTGACTAGGGTGAGACCCACCGCTGTGTCTTCCAGACACATGGCTTACCTAGCATTCATTTCCATACCCTCCCACCCTGTCTCCCCTCCAGCCGTTCCTCCCTGAGGCCTCCCAGACATCTCATCAAATCCGAGTCTCCTTGGTAGCTGAAAAACCTACCAGACAAAGACAGACTTCAGAAGAAAAGGCCAGGATGACAAGGGGATCCTCAAGCAGCACAGGGGAGGTTCTCGTATCTCCTCGAGGCCCTGGGGGCTGTTTGTGATTTGTGCCAGGGCTTTGCCTATCACGAAGAAGGCAAAGGCATTCTCCCCTCAGTTCTGCAAAGGCTCATCACAGTCCCTAGCTCTCTACGCTGTTCCTCCCTCCTGTGTGTAGAGCCTTATAGATCCTGCAAGCACAAATTCAGACTGGTGTTTCCATTTCCTCACAGCTCCCAGAATTAGCCTCACCACACAGGGCAAATGCCTAATGAAGGGGCTGTTCTGTATAGTCTGAAGTCTGAAGACGGCTACTCTGTCCCAAAGGTCTCTTGAGAGAAGAACCACCCCAGGGTTCTGCCCCATCCCTGCAGCTCAAATCCCAACATAGTGATACTGTAATCCTGCATCACCAAGAATGGCAGGCAACCTTCCCTAGTGTCAGCTGTGCCCTGAGGTAACGCCACGAGCTCGTCTTTAATACGCCGTCTTTTTTTGCATGTGGAAGCAGCTGCAAGTAGAGACCCTCAGATCACCTCTACTCAATGAGCCTCTTTGGGGCCACACACTGCGCTCAGTGCCAGCATAGCAACAGGGAACACAAGCAGCAGTCACAGACTCTGTATCCTCATGGAGCTCACGATCGAGCGCGGCTTCATCCTAAACAAGCGCCACAGGCCCTTAGGATTGTGTATTCTGCGCTTTCGATCACTTCTTGCCCTCCTGACTAAATGCGTTTCTATTATTTCTATGGCCTCGCCCTTTGTCTGCCCCATACATCGTGTCTCCAAGTCTGGCAAAGTTCCAGGCACACAACGGGCAATCAGTAAACAGCTTCTCAGCTGCCAAAGAGCAGATGATTCCACATTTGTAATGTGGTCATATTCCTGTCAGTGCCCAGGTCACGCCAGGCAGCGTGTCCCAAGCTCTGGTCTATTTAGACTCCATCATCACAGCACACCCTTGCCCTAAACACCTGCCCCTACTTTGAGCTCATCTTCCCAAGCCATCCTGCCCCGGTCAAAGAAAACAGATGTAATTCTCAAAACGTACCAGATCCTCTTTCATTCCTGGAAGTGGGAGCGATGTCTAACTCTCACACTTGGCCCCATTTCCATTGCAAACTCTCCCAAGCCCCTGATTCAAAGAAAGCATCCACTCCATCACCCTAAGTGGCAGGTTTGATCTAGCAATCTGTCACTGCCCTGATGAAACCTCTCCCACCCACTACCCACTCCTGTCATTTTCCTATTGTTTAAAGTGTTCTACACACACACACACACACACACACACACGCATGCACACGCATATGCACACACACAAGCTTCCCTCCTCATAGGACCCTGGATTGGGTTTCTCGTTTGCTTTTCCAGATCCAATCTTCCTCCCTCTTCCCTTCTCTGCTCTATGTTAAAAGCTGGCGTTACACACCCACTTAGGAGGCATGTGGCCGCAGGCAAGTTACTTACCATCACTCAGCCTCAGTTGTCCTTTCTGATAGCAGCCAGCTCAGTCAGCACTGGATGATGATCTCACACATAAACTTCACAGAGTGCCCTGCTCACAGACATGCTCGGAAATGCTTGCCACTGTTAACAACGTGTTGAAGAGAAAGTATAGTGAGCTAGCCTCAGTTTTCGCTGAGGTCATTTAATGCTAGCTCTGATTAAGTGAAAAAGCCCACAGACAGAAGACATGTGTCCACAATCTGCAGCTACACAATTAAAATAACTATTTTAGAAATAAAGCCACCAGCATGCTAGAGGCAAATTTTTTTTTAAACAAATTTAGATCCATGGCCTTACAGATCCCAGTTGTCCAAGATTTCATGCTAAAAAATGACTTTTCAACTGAAGAGCAGTTTCATCTTTGAATGTATTCTGATGTGCTCAGAGGCACAAACTTCAGGCTGGCTGTGACACTCCTGACAGAGATGTACCAGGCCACGCGTCTGAGTCACTAGGGATGGTGGTAGCCCTGGTTCGCTGTTTAAAATAAGCTATTTTTGCAGGCACAGCAATGGCTCTTTTTTCTCCAGAACTCAGGAGTATTCCTGAAATACAGGCAGCCAGGTTAACAGCCAAGATCTAAAAGGTGCCAAGGCAGTCTGTTAGGAAAAGGAAAAATCCCAGGTTATAAGTCACTTGAAGGCAGTTTAATTATCAAATGTGTGAAGCTGGGCTGTAAAAGTGAACGGTCAAGCTGGCTGTTTCCTCGGAGCCTTTGGAAAGTGTTCACTAGTTATCATTATATGAACTTTAGGGGTGTGCCAAGCCCAGGGCCATGTATTATTTTCTACGTTCCTCAGCAGTTCCCAGCGCTACCAGTTGATAGTCACCATTAGACATACCAGTGCTGGCATGGGCAAAAGCTTTAGAGGTAAACATTGGCATGAGGAGCCTGCCTGCCAGAAACTTTTAGGCCTATTTCGATCCTTAAGAGATTTTTAAGCAGCCTTTCTCTACTTGCTCATCTTTTCCCTTCTACCATTGCCAAATCTGAGCTTTTTTTTTTTTTTTTTTTGCCTACAATCCTGTGTGCACATAGGCATGGGTATGCCCACCCACACTCACACAGAGAGGCCCACTCCATTTTGAAAAGATTATTACTGCTGACAGGTTCTGCCTAGCACAAGACCTGTTGTAAATGCAGCCTCTCTCTGAGCCCTGAGGAACTCACCCCTATTGGAAACCAGTGTCCTGCTGGCACACTTTTTCTACCTACCACACTGAGAGATCACAGATGTTCCCAAAAGCTATCCTCTTTTGTAAACCTACATCCTTTTCTTCATCTACCGAATAGGCTAGGGATGAGGCAGCATTGAGAAAGGAAGAATTTTCACCAAAAATGAATGCATGCTGCTCCTCCACCTACAACTGGTAATGGTCCAACTTGCAGTTGCTACCTCAGTTTGGTAAGGAACCAAACTGAGGTAGCAACTGCAAGTAGGTGTGCTTGTCAGGTGTCTGAGCAGCCAACATGCTGCTAAGCCCACAACTGTCCTAGGCCAAGAAGCCACCATGCTCTGATTGTTTGATTTCAAGTGCTGCTTGGTACTACAGAATAGCCTGGGAAGTGATGCCCAGCAACACCTCCCTACAGTACCTCTTATCCACAGATAGAGACACTACTGTCGAGAGCCTTTGGAAGCAATGAGTTTTGAGCAGATACTAACCCTGCTTTTGAAGCACTTTATTTAATTGCAAGAGATACAACTCGTATTTAAACAACTGCCTCATCAAATTCCTGCCACTTTTAGTAGCTGATCTCAGACGATTGCAGCTCCCTCCAGCACATGACTGGGTGCAGATTTCTGGGACACAGGGTCACAAGTGTACCGAGCAAACCACAGTAGGGACTCCAGGTGGTGATTCAAGAAGCCAGATGTGAACTGAGAGCTTGCTTGAAGCCATCTGGAGTAGTTGGAGAGGGCCAAGCGAACATTTTCAGTGAGCTCCAAGCCATACTCTTGAGAAATAAAGTCTTGACATTAGATCAAAAGGACAAGAAGCAGACTCCACAAAGATGAGGCACAGCAGAATGGAGCGGAAGCCAAGTCTTGGTCAAAAAGAGGAAAGGTCAGGAACAAGTGAAGATGGTTTGGACGCTGGGTGCATATCTGTGAAAATTATGCTACTTTCATTTACTAGTGAATAATAATGATAACCGCTAACATAGACCTTGTTATGTTAACATACTCTTAAAGGCCCCACATGCTGTGTAGGTCAGTGTTCCATCGCTCCAACAAAATGCCAGAGATAACCAAGATAGGAACCGGAGAGGCATACCCCAGATCATAGCTTTGGAGGTTTCTGTATGTAACTGGTCACATTGTTTCGGTCTGCAGCAGGGCAGCACAGCACCGTGGGAGCTGCCCATCTTGTGGCCAAGAAATAAAGATATTGGAGGGATGAAGTTCATCAAAGACAAACATTCCCAGTGACCTATGAACTTTCCCCTAAGCCCACATCTTAAAAGTTACACCAACTGTCAGCAGTATCCCCAGGCGGGAAGGGGGGGGCAAACCTCATGGACCACTGGGGTCATTTAAGAGACTGCTCTCTCCCACTACAGTCAGCCTCACTTGAGAATTGTAGCACAGTGGTAACTCGAGAGAAACCCGTAGTTATCCCTGCTGTGCAATACAGGTTCTTGTGTGTATCGAGACATTTTAAAATTGTAAAAAGAGGACTAACAATACATGAGGACACTATTCAAAGTGAAATAAACACATATTTCCAAGGCAGTGTTCATACAGTTGGCGCAAATAATATATACTTTCGGAGATGTCGCATTGCCTGTGAGGCAGGGTTATAAACAATAATGAGACCTCTTCTGGTGACCAGGGCATTCTGAATATATCAACGGAAAATAGAAATATAGCCTCGCCATCATAAGGTTCCGGTTTCTACATCCTTATTCTAACGCCCAAAGCTTTGGTGTTTATAGGACTGCTATTGGTCTTGAATTTCTGCCTCTAAACACAGCGGCTTTGCTTTCCCTTGCTACAAACAGATCCAGCCTCATCAGAACCCAACCAGACCCAAGCCAACTCTGGACTTTCTGGGGAGAGACATTCCAGTCTGTGAACTCCTTGGAATTTTACAGACTGTTTTAGATGAGCAAGCACAGCGCCTGGTACAATAAAACTGCATTGATCTGTAAGCCAAGGCTGCCTGCGTGGTGGGAAGGCATTCTCGCACTTTCATATTTACTAGACCTTCTTATTTTATGATTCATTTCACAAGACCCAAGCCAGCAGCCCTGTTCCTTTAGGAAGTGGCCCGATGACTCAGTGACACAGTGTTAGGTATCCCCAACAGGGAGCCACAAATGTCTCGTGGATATGTTTGGGGGGGGCGGTGGCTAGAAGCTTCATGCTGAGGTTTAGGCAATGCTCTTTTTGCCTTGTCTCTGCCTAGTTTGTGCATGTGAGGAAGAACTGTTAGTGCATGCTCTGGGCTCCAGGGAAGTGAGTGGCCGGCCTAACCACTAAGCTGGGAAGAGTTCCATGATTTCATTCTCTCACCCACAGTGATCTCCTGCTTGCAAGCTTGGATGAGGGGAGAGGTCTGCTTTCAATTAGATTTACCCAACCAAAAAAAAAGAAGAAGAAGAAGAAAAGAAAAGAGTGTTTTTAAATGGTGTGTAAAAATAAATCAATAAAAGCCTCAGAGGTGTGAGCTGTTGTCATACTTCTGTTTGGAAAACGTCACTCAGAATGCACCTACAGGAAACATGGGGCTGTGACACCTTAAAAGATTAATTTGTGAAAGAAACCTTCGAGACTACTTGTCCTCTGTACCCAGCTTCCCAGGTCCTCAGTAGGGAAATCCAAGGGTCTGAATTGTTAGCCATGATGGATCATATTACCTCGTTCGGTACTGCAGAAATTTACACTTTTGATTTTTTTTTTCCTTTAATCCTAAATGTCACCAGGAAGTTTAGCCTCTGACACAAATGATACTCTGTGGCCATACTACAGACAATTACCAACTCATAAATCTTGGTCAGATGGTAATGAGAGCTCAAGAAATGACTGAATGCAGTCCAGTGTCATGGTGTTAGAGTGAGGGGTGACCTGGAGAAGATGAGGCTTGGGGGAGCAGGGTTTCTCAGGGGAGATAGGAGATCCCTCCCTAGTGCTGAGGACTCTCATGTTGTTGAGTGACATTTTAGATGGAAGTAATTAATGGCATTCAAGATGGTGATAGTTCAATGAGAGCTCAGATCCCAAGCGACATAGGAAAGAAAAACAAAAAATAGGATGGAGGATTGGGTTATGGTGTTCCCTAGCTCAGCCAATTACTCCATTGTGTGGTCCTGGTGTTTGGCTCATGGCTGCTAGCCCTTAGCACAAAACAAGTGAGGGTTTTGGGAGGTAAGCCTCGTTTATAACTAAACTAAGTTAGTTTAAACTTACTTACAAAACTAAGTTTGTAACCAAACTGTCATAGAAGTCATTAAAATGGACTAGAGAGAATCCTTAGCCAATGGAGATAATACTTGCCATCAAGTATTATCTGACAACCTAAATTCTATCTCCAGAAACCATGTGGGGCAAGGAGAGAACCCACTCCCACTCTTTTTGGGTAAATCTGATTGAAAGCAGATCTTTCCCCTCATCTGTGCTTGCAAGCTGGAGCGCACTATGGTCCTCTGACTCTCTCTCTCTCTCTCTCTCTCTCACACACACACACACACACACACACATACACCATACAGCCACCCCTCCCATACACACACTTAATAAATAAGTGTGATACTAAGTCATAAAAGAGACACTACGGTTACAGGAGTTAACATTGCTCCATTAAGCATTGATCACTTTGAGCACATTTGCTGGTTGGGCCTTCCACTGACGCCAAAGCTCTGTGCCTCTTGTCTACTCCACTGCTGGCATCTGGGATGAACCCAGCAGCGTGTAGCACCTGGGTGACTGGGATGAAGGTCTTTCTTCCCAAGAGCTCCTCTTCTACTCCTCTTCTAGTGGCTAGACAGACCACCTCTAGCCACTAAGCATGATCCTTCTGAGCAAAACACTCTAGGGTTTCCCCACTGACCATGGGTTAAAATCAAGTCTCAGAATTTCCTGTCAAATGCTGAAAATTCTGGTGCCCATTCCCTGCCCCCTGAACTCACCTTCACAGCTTCTGTTGTCCCAAATTCCTATTGTCCCTCACCGCCCCCCCCCTCCGGACACATTTGTTATCAAGAGCTTATCAAGTCTCATCAGGACAGTCTGGATCTTCTTCTGTGTTCCTCTGTGTTCTGGCAAGGACATTTGTTCAACTATGTTCATAGCAGCTTTATTCGTAATCTGGAAACAAGCGTTTTGTTTTTAACACCAAGCACTGTAAGTTAATGCAAAACTAACATAGTCAGAGCACTGTACTGTGACGATTCAAATACAGGTTTCTTTCATCCTTATTTCAGTGTACAGTATAGACAAGGAGACATAGGACAGTGAGTCCTTGGCAGAACCTTATCTACATCTTCCTTCAGTTGTAAGTGGATTTAGCGTAGCACCCATGAACCATAACAAACGTCCCTGCCTGGAACCCTGCTACGACTCAGCAGCAGCACTGTGTCCATCTTGCTTCCTCAGCTTCCTTAGCACTGAAGTCTATTTGAGTGTGAGGACTATGTCTTCTCTGTGGCTCTCCCAAAGGTCTTAGCACAAAATGCTTTTGCATCAGTTGCAGAAGTTAGCAAGAAATAAACAATAAGCAAACACGAGTCCTGTGAAGGAAGAAATGGAAAGGATGCTGAGACAGAGAAGGGATTCTGTGAAAATGATGTGCATTGGATACAGTGTCCAGAGAAGGCACATGTAGAGTTCACAATCCAGATGAAGGCTAATGATGAGTTAGTTCCTCACTGGCAAATGAGCTTGGCAGGACATAGGTGACTCATCACCACCTCCAATCTCAGGCTCTGCAAAAGAATGTGGTCAGGAGAATGAGATTGGAGCCACATATGCTCGTGTTTTATTTGAAGGAAATATATCATGCTGCTCTGGGCATTAGAGCTATGAATAAAATCCATGGAGCAGATTTTCTAATGCAGAGACAGTCGTGGACCATCAAATAAGCAATACGTTAGTGAAAACTGCTACAAATGTAGACTAAGTAGGATCAGGAGACAGAGTGTGACAAGGAAAGGGCTAGGCAAGTTGAGGGTAGGCAACAACCATAATGTGACATTCCCAAAGAGACCCAAATGTGCACAGATGATGAGCCACACTAGATTGTGAGAAGCTAACAACAGCAAGAGCAAAGCTACCTTGCCACATTCAAATAGAGCCCAAGGAGGAGGTATAAAGGGAGCAAGATGGCAAAGAGCCTGGCCTGACTGAGGTCTGGATTTTATTCAGTTCGGTGAAAACTATTTGCCTGTTTTTGCACAAGGGAGGTCCCTGATATGATTTGTGTTTCAAAATATCATCTGGCTGCTTAGGCATTAGATATAGGAGAGCAGAGTAGAAAAGGCAGATAGCAGCGGTGTCAGGGGAAGAGGTGATGCAGGAGATACCTGGGACTGGGGTGAGAAGGATGGGGACAGAGTTGATGAGGCAGATGTCAGAAAGTTTGGGTGGGACTTGAGGTGGGAAGATGGGAAAAGAGCTGAACTGGGCGAGGGTAGGTTGCAATCAGGAGGATGGTGGACCATTTCCTTCAGGAAGACAGCTGGAGGAAACACACTGTTCTGGGGAACCTTGTGTTTGGGGGAGAGAAAAGAGCTGAAACTCATGATGTGCCTTTCCTTCTCTGAAGTCTCTAAGACATTATTTGGAAAGAAGAACCAAAAATTAGGATCTTTTACTGTCTTTTGATCATAGTATTTTTCATAACAATAGAACCCCTACCACTGGAGCTCCTATAACTAATCCCACAGGCCTGGTGACTAATATACAACTGAATTTTCTTTTTCTCACTGGTCTTGGAGGCTGAGAAAACCAAAGCCAAGGTGATTGGCAGACCAAAGGTCTGGTAAAAGCCACTTCCTAGTTCATAGATGTCTTTTTGTATCGTCATAGGAAGGAAATGATATAAAGCTTTCTCTAATCTCACTCATGAGGGCCTAGTGACCTACCCCTTCCTTCTCAAAGTTCTACATCCTCATCCGTCACCACACAGCTCAGGTTTCACATGGGAACTTCGGGGGAGAGCATTCAAATATCAGTATGTCCTTCACCACTTCTAAAGGGTAGAGGAAGTTTTGTCATAGAACCATGATTTGAAAAGGGTCACCCTATGTGCTGGCTAGTCCCATGTCAATTTGACACAAGCTACAGACGTGGAAAAAGGGTTCTCAGTTGAGAAAATACCTTCATGAGATTGCTTGTAGGCAAGTTTAGAACATTTTCCTAATCAGTTATTGAGATGAGAAGGCTCAGTCCATTGTGGATGACACCATAACTAGGCTAATGGTTCAGGGTGCTACAAGAACACAGGCTGAACAAGCCATAGGGAACAAGCCCCTCAGCAGCATTCCCCCATTGCTTCTGCTTCAGTTCCTGCCTACTGTCTTGAGTTCTTGCCCTGACTTTGCTTTGATAATGGATTGTGGTTTGGACGTATAAATGAAAGGCAGCCTTTCTTCTCCAAGTTGCGTTTGGTCGTAGTGTTTATCAGAGCAATGTAAATCGTAAGTTACCCTACTGAGATCTGAGGAAAGTATTCTGGAACTGCATAGATCTAACAATAATATGGATACTAAAAGCTACTGAATTATGTACTTTAAAAGAACTTCCATGTCGTGGGAATTCTTGTATTTAAAATGTTAATAAGTTGGCATGCTCTTCATGACCCTATCGGCAATTTTTTTTTCTATGATTGTCACTTTCAGCCCTCTCTCTCCCCAACATGAGATCAGATGCAGTGAGTTTAATTCCTACTCAGAAGATGGAAGAACACAGGCTCAGAGTGACAAGATCAGAGTTGGATAGCTGGCATAAGAAAAGGACTGCCAGTAGGCCCAATGCCTTCTGACTCAGAACAATGTCCTCCTAAACGAAGCACATAGTGGGAGAGACTGGTGTGGCCACCAAAGCACTGGGCTGTGGAAACAAGGAAAGAAGCAAGGTACACTGGGAAATGTAACCTTCAAGCCCTAGCGCTGTCAATCATCAGTTGCTGAGCCTTGGGCTTGTGACTATCACCCCTTAGTCCTCAGCTTCTTCATCTATGAAATCAAGGTAGTAGAACCTAATTATGCCTAGAAGGATGCAAGGTTATACAACACACAAGAAAGAATTTAAAGTTCACAGTGATGCTGTCACCCCACATAAGGATGGTATCAGCGATTGCCAAGGCACCTCACCACTTAGCCCATATATCCTCTACCTAGGTTGTGATGGGAGTCAGCGTCATACATTAGGGGCCACGGAGACATGTGCTGACTTAATTTTGGCTTTAGTTTAGTATGTAATCCTCACCATTTCCCTCCTCTTTTATATCTCAATTTCTCAAGTACAAAATAATACATAATCTCAGGATTATCAAACTCAAATGAAATCAAATATCTGAATGGACTTCGCAAAATTGTAACAGAGCTTATTAACTACAAACTGCTAATATCATCTTAGTGGAAAATGGACCTTGCACAGCAGAAGTCCCCAAAAGCTGCAGTGTGCTTACTCTGTGTCCTGTACCATTCTAAGAGCTCTCCAGGAGGGAACTAGTTAGCTGTCCTACGTGACAATCCTCGAAACTTAGTGTGACTGTCATCTCCACTTTCCAAATGAGAGCGAAGAACAATGAGATGATACTCTTTCCCAAGATCACATAGGCAGCCAGAGGCAGGGGCGGAAGTCCAAAGTAAGTTCCCTGCCATCAAAGTGCTTGACCTCTACCTGTGTTCAGCCTGCTCTCACTTTACAGATGGTGAAACTCACAGGGTCACAAACCCGAGGCATCGGAAGGAATTAGCATACATTCTGTGACCAATACACATCAAGCCAGTATTCGTATTCCTCTATGCCCTCTGATTCCTGTGCAAGTCACTGAAGACAATAACATAAGACCCATGATACTATTGGTGAATTCAAAGGCATATAGGCAACCTAATTAACTTACTCAAGGTATCCAGCGTGTTAAGTAAAATATTAAGACTGGATATCAAAACGGCTCTGCTCTCTCCATCTCCTAGAACTGCTTAGGATCTCCCTTGATGCCAAGTATACTCACACGCCCACAAGGATGGTGTGGTACCTTTTGCCAACAAATCCAAAGTCTCACCTGAATATGAGAAAGGCAGGACAGTCTCTATCTTTCAAGCCAGAGCGTCTGCTACACTGGTTAATACTTCGTTTAGCCACTGAGCGGGGACGGGCCCCACGACATGATGAGTTATAGATTACAGAAAAACAAGATCCTGAATGCTGATTCTGGCAGGGTCTGCTCTGGTGAAGCTAGGAGCAGGTGGTGTGGAAATTAAAAAGCAACTGGAAAACAGAGGAAATTGTGGCATACTTCATTTGGACTGATAGGCAATTTTTGGTCCACTCCCCTGGAAATCACTTGGGGATAACCTACCCGTTATTAAATGTGGAAAGACCCTTTCATTACTAAGATCCTGTGCCAGTTTCTGCTTATGAACACGTCAGCCTCACAGAGCCTGATTTAGGCCCGACATGAGAGCCTGCAGTAAATCCTTTTCCTTAGCAGTGGGCCAAAGAAGAGAGCACCTTCTGGAAGATATAATGGCGCTGCAGCTGGAGTGCACAGGGGCCTAGAGATGCTGAGGTATAGAAGAGACCTGAGTGACTAAGTTACTCATGTCTTCCAGGAAGTAATGTTTCAGGAATGAAATTCCCAAGTGTTAGACTCTGGCAGGGGCTGTAATTCTATGGACACTTCTACTGGGGAGTCTTCTTACAATCTCCTCGATTTCTATAGCAGAGTCCTCACCGTGCTCCCTTTACGGATGGTGACCCTCAATGCAGTGGTGACTCATGGAGACAGAGGTTTGAACTCCAGGCTTTTGCTCATCTTGTGCGGTGACAACGTCACTGTGCTGCAGTCATGGACCTGGGGGTCACCTCGAGTCCCTGTTTTATACAGTCTCTACCTAGCTCGGCTTGACATGCTGTAACTGTAAGACAGCCAGAATCCAGCTGCCTCCTCTGTCTCTTCTCATCCCAGCTGCCAACATCTCTCATCTGGATTAGGCGAAAGTGTCCTTACTAGTTCCCCGCTTTGTTCTTAATACGTCTATGACTTGAAATGTCTCCCCCCAGCAATCTTTTGCTGAGAACATCATCCCAGTACAACAGTTTGGAGGTGGTGCCCAATAAGAGGCTCTAGTCAAAACAGACTGAGGCAGCTATCAAGGGAGTGAGGCTATGATTGCGGGCTGAGTTATGATTCCAGCTTGGTCTCTTCATGCTTTTTTTTTTTTTTTTTTTTACTCTTGGCCTCTCTTTCTCTTTTCCGATGGGCTGACACAACTTGTAGGTCTTTGTGAGAACCATGACCTTGCCCCTAGACTTTAAGCACTTCCAGAATGAACAGATAAATGAATGTGTCTTCGTAACATGTTACTCACTCAGCTACTCTATAACAGCAACAGAAAACAGAATAGGAAACCACCATGCATTTAAGTGTCAATCAAATCATGTTATCTCTATACATGGACCTCCAGTGATTTTTCCACTTCAATAAAAGCATGAGTTCAGCAGATGAAGGCACTTGTTGCCAAGCTTGACGGGTTCAATCTTTAAGAGTCACAAGGTAGAAGGAGGAAAACAGCTCCTCTGACCTTCATGCTGGAGCCATGGCATGCCTGCACATGCGTGTGGACACACACAAATTAATTAATTGACTGATTGGTTAATTAAATAATTAATATGCCACTGTCTCCTTCCTTACCATCTACCTTAGTCCTCCTCTCCACCCTCTTCAAAACAGCTTCACTGGCTTCCTGGCATCCGATAGTCCAAGCGTTAGTCCAGGCCACAGAGCCAGAGGCTGGCAGAGCTGCCAGAATGTGAGAAGAGCTGTAAAAGTCTTCCTTGTGACACTGAGTTGTCTACACATACGCTTCAGCAGAAAAAAAGAGAAAATCTGATTATGTAGCTCCATGCATAAAGCATGCCTGGTCCCATGAACCCTCAAATCCTGACAACTGCACCCTCCTATGTCTCCTTTTAGGTCCCCATACTCTAGCCATAATGACTTTCTAAGAGCTACCCAAATTGATCACACAGTCCTGGACTTGAGCCCCTTCAAACTGCTGTTCCCTCAGAACAAAACACTAATCTTGACACCTGTCCTCTTGACATTAAAAAAAAATGGCTTGAATCAAGCTGAGCTTTTTCCATCTCCCAATGCCTTTCTGGTCACCAATATACTGCATGCAGAACACACACACACCCACACACACACACACACACTCATCTGACTGTAGTTTTCCACTCTTGGTTGCTATAGTTCTGTATATTTAATTAACAAGCCCCTTGACTTGTACTAGAACTACCTTGTGCTGTCTCCACCCATTAAACAGTGAGTTCTTTCTGACGGAGACCAGTTCTTGTGCATCAGCGTAACCCCAGCTGTGTCAGGGTCCTCTCAACTCCATTCATAATGAACAAGTGGCTGAAGGAATGACAGCAATTGTCCCACCCAGCCATGCTGGCTCTACAGCCTAGAGAGGTAAAGCCAGGACCAAGAGTAAAGGAAATAAGCCATGGGCAGGCCATCTATATGGGCAATTGAGTCCAGGGAGGTGAGGTCAGGCATAAGAAATAGAGAAGAGAAGAGCAGGATGGTAGACTCCAGGGCAGGGTGGACTCCTGCTAGCTGATGGAGCTACTGAACTGGGAGAGAACACAGCAGCTGGAAAGGAGGCCAACTGTCCCCATTAAAAAAAAAAAAACAAAAAAAAAAAAAAACATGTATTCAGGAAGCTGGGCCAACCATTATATCTATCCTGTAGTTCCCATAGCCACTCTTTCCCCCACCAGACTGGAATGAGGTCCCTGGTGATAACCTACCTGAACCACAGGTAGCAAATGAAATAGGCAAGCACAATTCTCATGACAGGCAGAACCTAAATCCTAGCTGAGTCACTTGCCACCCACTTTCTTCGGTTTTTCTCCCCCTGTGCAGCGGGCCTGATCATAATTATGGCAATGACGAAGCAAGACATACAAGATGTACAGAAGTCAGTAAGTGCATGCTTCATGAATTGGTGTGTCATTTGCAATGAGGCACAGGTTCAAGTTCTCCACCTCTCAATAGCTTTGTGACCAGCAAGATGTTGCTTTTACACACACCCCTCCCTCTTCCATTCCAGAGATAGTAATAATCTTAGAGAATTATTAAGAAAAGTAACTACTGAATCACAGTAAATCACGCAGTTACTGGGTTACAGTATCATCTAAATATTTACGGAACAAAGGCATGATTGTTTTTATTAGGAAACTGGGAGCCTGATTGTCCCCGTTCCTGATTTGCAAACCCTGAGGACATAACAGTACCTGACACAGGCAAAAGGAACATTAGAGCTCCCTGGTGTCTCCTACTTAGTCCTTTCTCTCGCCAAGCCTTTTTGGCATCGCAGGAACCAGGCAGCCCCAGCTTTCTGAGAAGGTCCCCAGAGGCTTGATAGTATGTAACGAAGTGGTGGGAGGGAGAAAAGCCAGCAGAAAAGGGCTGACCCAGTGGGCTGGCTACTGCCCTGGGATCTATTTCCTGGTGTCAGGGAAGTTGCTGACTTCAGCCATTCCAGAGTAAAACACCAGCCGTGGTCAGAGACGGCACCAAGCCGAGCACGCAGCACAGCCGTAAATCTGCAAGCCGATTATTTAGGAGAACTGACTTTCCGTGTTGTGATATTAAAGCAAATCTGCCTCCTGCCTATAAATCAGCTGTTTCCAGCTTCAGACGCTCTGTCGGGCTGGCTGTCGGACGCATGTGCCTGGGAGGCACAAAATGAGCAAGAGTAAGGGATGTACCTACCTCCTCACAATACTGCTCATAAGATACTGCCGGGACTACCCACACCTTCCCTGTCCCGTGACCTCAGGTTCCCAGCCTCCTCAGCAGAGCTTCAAAAACAGCAAATGAACAGCTGATGCTGACCCGGTGCTCTGTGGTCAGATGGGGTAGATAGCCTTCATCCGTTTAGAGTTCACAAAATCAGATATCAAAGATATTAAGCGAATTTCCCGGGACCACACATTGTGCGGGCAGGGTGCATATTAGACCGTGTCTCACAGCTCCCAACCCAGGGTTCTTTTTGTAACATTAAGTCAGTGTCATCAAGAATGCTGTGTGTGAGAGGAGCTGGGGAGAGGGCTCAGCCGGTAAAGTTCTTGCCACACAAATGTGAGAGCCTAAATCCAAATCTCCCGGATCCATGCATAACCAGGTTTGGCAGCTCATGTCTAGGAGGAGGCAGAGACAGGGAAATCCCTGCAAGTTTATGGGCCAGCTGGCCTGCCACTGAGCTCCACATATGCATTAAGTATACATATGTACATACGTACATGGCACGTATGTACTCATACTCACACATACAAAGACACACATAGAGAGAATCTCTTCATATGTATGTGAATAATAGCCTAGAAAAGTACTTCATCTCAAAACGCTCAAGGGGACATTGCCTTGGGGCGGCTCTGCAGAGGATGCCTTCCAATAGGCCAACAGGACTCACCACTAGATCGAATCCAACCTTGGTTTCCCATCACCAGGTTCTTAGCATGACACACAGACATCTTTGTGTTCTTGGTCGGGCATTTACCTTTGATTCTACGTCCTGCAAACACAGATCATGACCTGGTTAACCCTCCCTTCATCTTTCTATCCTGGGAAAAGGTTTCTGTGGCCCACCTCCTACCCCAGGATGGACAGGGGCTACTCCTAGCTATCCCTCTATCACCGCTACTTTCCCTTCCCCAGCATTTTCCTCACTGGTGCTCCATGTGTTGTTTCTCTCTCCTTTAAATTAACTCTTTACAGACAGGGAGACTATGCTATGGCTGGAGGTCACAGAACAGGAATCCAATAAATGCTCCTGACTCGAATCTTCACCAGCATCCTACAGAGGAATGGTGTTCCTGATGCTTCATGTAGGAGATAAGAGCTCAGACACAATGAACAAACTCTCTGCCCTCCAGTCAGCATGCCTCCACCGTCTTTAAGAGATGACCCTGTGGTTGCCTTTGAAGAGCAGCTGCCCCATGCACTCAGTCCTTCAGAGAGTAGAGCATGACTCACGGGTAAAGGCAAAGGGCAGAATATTTGTTTTAACTCACAGTCATTGAGTCTCTGTACCACCTGCTCCCCAACAGCCGCATCTATCCACCACAGGAGGATGAGGGCCCAGCAGGAATACTGAAGGCAGCAAAATGACAGACAGGAACTGGCCTGCTAAGCTCCCTGAACCTGGAACTCTGAGACTGTAGTGCTCTCTCCCCCTTTTTCCCCCACCCCCTCTGCCTCCCTTCTAAGCAAAATGCTTGAGAAATGTACTAATTTTTGTGTAATACTACAAAGATGTTACTTTATATACTTTGGGGCCCAAGTGATTTTGTTTCCAATAGTTGCTGGCCAAAAAAATAAAAAGAAAGAAAGCAAGAAAAAAATCTGTATGCATTTCAATGCAGAGAAAATAAGCTGTCTGTGTTTAGCCAAATTCACTTATTTATTTCACAAAATGACTGTAATTGGGAATCACTGGTGCTATTTTCTTCAAGTTTGGGTTAATGTCTTATATGTGGCTACTGGAAGGACATTTCTTGCAAAGCGAGTTATTGGCTTTTTATTTAAAATGTTCTGGATGGGTGATTTGTGGGTATAACAAACCTAAATAATTTAAAGTAGTGTCTATTTGCTGAGAACTGCAGGTTTTTTTTTTAAAGCGGATTTTAAATCTTTAAAGTTTCGGAGATTAAGATGGATTGGATGGGGATTTATTTGTTGCAGGAATTTCTTTTTCTTGCGCTGTTCCTTTCCCAGCATCCATTCTTTTTTCGTGCCTCCGTCTAGATTCATGTAACATCAGAGCTGGAGAACACTGCATATGGACACCCTTTACTGCATGAACACTCAGACTCCTTTCATGGTTGAATCCTCTATGCGAAGTCAATTTTGGTGCTTTAACAACAAAAGAGAAAAGCATAGCAGCTGTGACTAGGGCTGTACTCACATCTCAGCTTTTCATGATTAAGTAGAATCTCCCAGAGCCTCTGGGCAGCTCATGTTGAAGCCAAAGGGCAAAGGTCGATCTACCCAGGGTGCCTCTGTAAGTACAGGCTGATGCAACCTAGAACAGTACCCCTTGATTGACATGCATACATCCCATCAGCTTTGGCTGCTTCTGGCACTCAGTTTTGCCCTCTTCATAAATCCATCAGCCATCATCAGACTCCTGTCTCTTAGCAGTGGTGCAATGAGGACCTGCTGCCCAGGAGAACAGCACAGAACAGCCCCCCCCCCCACGTGGTGGTGGCCAGACAGATGCCTGACCCAGGGCACAGGCTCTGGGCAAGGGTTCTTGGGATATACCTGTTCCTCAGCAGCCATCTCTGCCTCACCAAGGCTGGGTGAGCATTTCATTTCTAAGCAAGGCACGTTTTTCTGCAGTCCCTTTTCCAAAGTGCAACTGATGACAGCGCCTGAAATGCAGAGTCAGCAAAAAAAAAAAAAAAAAAAAAAAAAAAGGCAGCCATTCTGCCTGCAAAGGCCCTGCAGAGACCCGCCCCACCCTCTCTGTTCCTGTTACCCTGGGTAGATGCTCAGCCTTCTATGCCAGCTAGTAAGTACTACAAGGCTTTTCTCAGTCCCTGCAAGGCACGTGGACTCCAAATGAAACCAAGGTTTTGGTTCATTTATATACTCCTCCAGAAGCAGAGCCATCTTGTTATGGGAAAGGCCGTTTGTCTTTCTCAACATCTTAATTGATTCAGTTCTCAGTTTAGAGAGTGCAGGCATAGCAAGTTCGTTTTAACTGCACGAGGACATTGGCAGCATTTGCTTTGCTGTTTTGTTTGCTACAAATGACAGAAGAGACAGGACAGAAATGCCGACACAGGTCATGAGTCTATCATCTAATTTGTTAACTTGGCTATGAACAAAAACAAACAAACAATGTGAGGTTTTTTCAAGTTCTACCTTGAGCAATCCCTGGTGCCTTGACTGGGTAGTTTTCCTGGCAGGAGTTAGAACGGGCTGTCTCCTACTTCACGTGGGGCTAGAGGGAATGAAGCACATGACAGGGCAGAGGAAAATACATACAAGGAGATGGTTAAATTAAAACCGGAGTCCATCACTAAGATCTACCAACTGACTAAGAATCCCTCCCTTAGGAGGTCATGGTACTTTTATCCTCCTTGACATGAAGGCTATGTCTGCCTATCTTGCTTCCATTTTAAATGGGTAGATATACTGTTTAAGGTCAATTTCATATGCCCCCTTGATAGAGCATATAGCACTGTAAAGTTTTGGGGTTTGTCAGCACTGACAAGGGCAGAGTCTGCAGAATCAAACATGGTACACTCGCAACTTCAGGCCTGTCAGCGTTCTGATACACTGGCAATAACTTTCCTTCTTCTCTTCAGTGCATGTGTGCTTGCTGTGATATGAAAAACAGCTGGAAATCCCTCTAAAAACTCAATGTGCAGCTTCTCACAGGGCCAGATACGGTTAGAAGAATCTCAAGGCCAATGCAAGAGCCTGTGTTACTGCCAAGCACCACAGAGGTTCTGAGGTTTTGAGCCTTCTGGTTGTCACAATTAAGAGCAACAGCAGCAACTGAAACGTTGTCAGTCTTTGGGAAAGACCTCAGAGGTAGTACAGAGATCTAGAAACAGACATGGGTACCATATGCTTTAAAAGCAGGTCCAAAGCAGAGAGCACCTCAGTGTTTGAGAAAGTTGCGTACCAGCCACCGTAAGAGGCAGAGAAAAGACTTGGGAGCTTACAGTCAATGCTCTCATAATGGTGAGAGAAATAAAATGGCTTCCCTAGGGAGAGGTGGGTAAGGCAGAGCACTGAGAGTAAGGGCTGATCTATAAACAGTGGTGAAGCACGGACTGGGAGCTACAGTCAATCGGGATGAATCCCTTTCTTCTTTCAGCAAAAACACACTGCTCCACTTCTCCCGCCCCTGTGCCTGAACTCAGCCTCCCTGCCTCCAGAAGGTATATAAGCTGGGCACTTGGGATAAGAGGAAGCAAAGAGGAGAATAGACAGTGCCCTGCCCAGTGTGTGTCCCTTAGCCCCAGTGTGAAACAGTGACAGAGGATCCCGTCTCTATTCGCTGAGTATCAGGAGCTCTGAAGCCTAACAACTGGCTGTTGCACAATTGTGTTCTGAGGAACACACACACCCTCACAGTTAGAGTTGGTTCAAGTACATCATTTAAAACACATGCTTTTGATTGAAAGCTGGAGTGTTTAAAGAAGTAGAAGCAAGCAGGGAAGTCAAGGGGCCTTGCAAGGAAGGAAGTCAAGGAAAGACCAGCAGGGAGTCAGGGTTTGAGGGAGCTAGGGGGCACCCCAGGGAATGCCCATGCTTTGTGTCTCAGCTAAACCTTGTAGAAAATTGAGAAAGCTGGTCATCTTAAATTCTTCTTATTGGGTAACATGTCTCTTTCTGTCGGACAACAATGAGCATCAGAAATAAAAACACCAAACTGTTGAGGCCTGCAGGCCTACCTGTCTGTGCACAGCCCAAGGGAGGGGAGCTGTTTGAGTAATTTTAGAACAACTGAGAAGAAACAGCCTGGGGTATTGGGTCCTCCTGAGGTGACTCTGTCTGAAAACTGAACAGGAGTTAAAAAGCCCTCAGCACAAGGCTGGAGGACCTCCAGCCCCACACTTTAGACACTCATGCCCAACCTGCCTCCCAGTGACCCTCTTCTTCTGTCTGTGACAGCTGTGAATGTTAAAGGGATTCTCCCGAGCACCAAGGTCCACCACTCTCAGGGTCCCATTCACAAATGGCCATTCTACCCTTCTCTGGAGACATACAGAGTGAGGCTACATCTTCTTTTACAGAGTCTATCAAAGACCTCCCACCTCTATCTCTTCCTCCATGGAAATCATATTTGGGTTTTAGACTGTGAAACTGGAGCTCTGATTCCAGTGAAGAGGCTCACTTCTCAGAGCACTCAGCACAGAGCCCATTGGTGGAACCTACATCTCTTGTTCTGTGATGTAAGTCTTTATAGGAAGTCAAAAAAAAAAAAATCAGACTCTTGGCAAGTAGGGCTAAGGCTTGAGTTCAGTTTGAAGTGTCCTGAAATATGTTGGGTGGTTTGAACTCTGACACGTGTGAATATTAGCTTGCACAGTAAAACCATCATGACTAATTCAGTGCAACTGCAGGAAGTTATTTGGGGGATGCTGGTGGCAGGGGTTACTGAGAGCACTGGTTCGTGAGGAAGGAGCCTTGCATGATGACTGAATGATTTATTAACCTCCAGAGAAGGTGTTACATATAGGACAAGCCAGAGTTCCCTGGCAGGGCAGCAGTTTGGAGGGCTCCGGCTGTAAAGCCATCTTATTTTAGTGTCTATAACAATAGGGCTAAGAAGAATTCAAAGAGTGTCAAAAATGATTTAATAAGGCTTGTTTTTGTTATATAGGTCTTTCCTGGAATAGGATCCTTATCTCTTTTTTAAATAACCAAAAACTGCAGAAAACTTGGGGACCCAGTTTCTCGTTCTCATTGCACAGATCCCTTCTCCCCAGCAGCAAAGCACAACTAAGACAAGGAAGGATTCACAGGCCCCTGAGCCTTAGGTCAGTCCTGCAAAGCAACCCCATCACCATAATTTCTAAGTCACCATTTGTCTTAATAAACCCACTTGATTTTAATTCTACTCCTGATTTGTTTTCCTGGGCTCTCTGATTAAATAGAAAGAGGTCCCTCAAATCCAGTGCAAATTTCTATTTTAAATTCCTTATTGAGCAATTGGATTGAACTTGATGACAATCACTATAAAATTGTACAGCAGCAAAGATCTTAGCAATGAGCCCCTTCAAACCAGAAATGGGAAGCATCAGGAGAGGCGGGCACCTTGAGGGAGGCTCTTGAATATCGCATTTAACAAAAATATAGAAGAGGAAAGTGGGGAGTTACTGAGCAAAGGCTGCAAAGCTGCAGTCCCACAAGAGCAGCGATTCCCGGAGATTTACTGCAGTGGAGTGAGGGAGTTAAAACGACGACCATCTATGCTGACACTTTGCCAGGATCTTAAGTTAAATCTCAGCGCACACAAGTAGTAGCTACACACATTAAGTATGTATGTTAATTATTTGAATATGATAATCATTTCACAGAGCATGTGCGCATCAGAACATCAGGTTGCACACCTTAAACACAGACAATTTTAATATGCCAATAACAATTCAATATAGCTGTAAAAAATAGAAATTTAAAGGGCTGGGGAGATGGCTCAATGGTTAAGAGCACTAGCCGCTCTTGCAGAAAACCGTGGTTCAGCTCCCAGCACTCACATGGCGGCTCACAACCATCCAGTAGACCTAGTACCCTCTTCTGACCTCTCTGAACACCATGCATGTGATGTAATAAATGCACACAGCCAAAACACTCCCACGCATACAGTAAAATAATTCTAAAAAAATAAAAATTTAAAGTAAGAATGTAGTATTCCTCCCTGAAACTACACCCGTTATCTGAATTCAGTCTTCCGGCACCCCAGGGACTTAGACAACAGTCAGGAAAAGACACAGGTTAACAATAACTGAAGCCTAGCATGATGGGCGACAGTGGCAGAGCTACTGTTACCCGGGTTACCAAGGGTAACTATCATAATGGAGATCCAACAGGCACACTCTGAATCAAACACCCCCTAAACCAAGACGTTCCTAAGATGGTGCATTCATACCGGAAAAATTATAAGCAAATCTTGCCCTAACTCTATGTGTCAAAAGGTATGCTGTTTCTACCCTCTGCTTCCTCGCTCAAACTGTGGCAGTTCCCATTTCCAATTCAGTGTTATGCTGGGAAGGTTGCAAATTAATGGCAATTATGCCTTTTTTGTGCCAAGTGATAATTTACTGCAATTAATTATCAAAAAAAATCTACTGCTGTCAATTATGATGCCTGCTCTTGAGTGAGGGAGGAGCCATTTGTGAGCATGGGAAGTCTGTGACAAAGTTATGTTTTGCTCTTCCCCCCCCCCCCCCCCGGTTTCCAATTAAGTGATTATAATTTGTTTTCATTATGCCAAACACAATGGCAAAACTGACAATGTTTCTCTAACCTCTTTCTTAATCTAACTATTATCTAGACCTGCCCTGTCCTATCTTGACACCTGCAGGTAGTACACCCGTGGAGGCGCACTTCAGAATTAATGAGTGCAGCTGGGGTCTCTCTTACGGCAGCACTTGCGAAATAACCTCTTTAAAGTGCCATTACCACAATATTGACAGAGCTATTTATAGCTCCGCGAACTGCTCCCCCGTCATAACAGAGGACTTGTCACCCACGGCAGGCTCGCGATGCTCTCATCCCCTGGCCTTCATTCAGAACCTGGGAGGGGACGCCGGGTGGACCATGTTGTGTAAATAGGCTCCAAAAGATAACCGAGAGGCTTTGCCAAAGTGAGGGTAATCATCATGAGGAGCTCCAAGGGCTGAGTGACCGCTTGTGGCAGATGGAGCCAAACTGAGCCCAACTGCCACAGAATCCAGCCCCTGCTGGAGGGTAGTATATCCTACGATTCTACTGGGAGACAGCTACCTCAGGATGTGAAGTGGCTGTTTCTGAATCAAAGAGATTCCTAGGCAGATTGGCAACATCAGGAAAATCCTCTTCATGCTGGTCTATTCACTAGCCATGCTATGTTTTGTAAGTAGGTGAGCCAACCTATGACACGTTGGCTAGCTTCATGAGTCCCCGGATGTCTAAGAATGAAGCCCAACACGTGTGTAGACGACAATGTCATATATGTCAAAATCTTGAACATTTCTGATTGTAGAGAAATTATTATTTACATATTTTTCGGCAATAAATTTAAGCTCTTTGTGAGGGAAGATTATGTCCTATCTGTTTTTTATTAGCTCAGTGCTCAATGTATAATTAGCAACCACCCTGTAAATTCCAGAATTCTTTGCAAGAGCCAGTTAGTGTGGGAGGCATACCTCTGGGCCCTTTAAGACACGGGCATGTAAGTCACTGTTTCTTCCCCTTCAGAATACCACAGTGTATTTATTACAAGAGAGTGTTACCCTAGAGAGTCACAAAGCCCTTTGCTAATCTAAAGTAAATGCTTTCGGACCACTTTCCCCAGAAAGCAGTAGGTCACCAGGACAGAATACCGATCTCCAGCATCACACCAGGGAACTAGAACAGGAGCCTTTAAAAATCAGCTGCCTGCACTGGGTGGGGATGTTGAATGCAGACACTAGGCCTTCTCCTCAGCCATGCCTTAGTCCAGGTGATAGGGGAGAGAACTGAGTGACTCACAAATCCTCAGTACAGATGAGTGCCCTGTGAAGGACTCCCTCCCCTGAACAATAGCTACAAGTGAGACAGTGTGGAGAACGATATAGATGTGGGACCTTAGAGGGACAGGAGTAGGACACACTTGAGGAAATGTCATATTCTTCCCACAGTGATGGGCCTGGCTTCCTGTGGTACTTTAGGGCTGGACCATGGTTCTGTATAAGCTTGGATGTGGGTCTGGGATTTGATTTCTCTTTCCTACCTAACTCCCATTATAATCCTTAGTGCTAACCCTAACCCTAACCTCCCCCCACTCACCACCCTCCACAGCCCTGCTGGGGGACACACAGTACTTGTCAATCGAACTGCCAAGCAAAAGGGTCAACATCTTGCCAGCCCCGCCCTCTGGCCCAGGGACTGCAGAAAGGCAGCGAGATGGTAAGATAAGCATAGTGCATACTCTCCCTGTGAATTCACATCTAGGTTTGCAAACAGGCTTTCCTAAGTGACCCTGGCTCTGAGGGTTTAAACTGGTGTATTATGCCCAGGTCAACCCTGCCCACGTTCTGTTCCCTGGATGTCCCCTATCTCTCACAACCCAGAGGGAGTCAAGACACGTGCCCACCCCATAGAGAGAAGTTTGGCACTTACCTTAGGTTACATGACCAAACAGCTATGTGTGTGCAGAGCTTAACTCAGCCAAGGCCTCCTCCTGAATCCTATGCCTGCATTTGTTGGCCGGGAAATGTATTTTGTCTTGTAGAAAGCTCCTATCGATGGAGCTTACTGCATTCATTCACAAAGTGACTTTCTGAGAAACAGGCCTGTAACAGGAATTAGTGGGGGTAGGGTGGGGTTCCAGGAGAGCTGAGATTCTAGTCACAGATCCACCATATCCTATTCTACTTTTCCCTGCGAGCATCTTTTTCTGAAAAGTGAAGGGCTTAGCCCAGACCTGAAGTTTGGATTCCTAATGCCTTCTGGGCCAAGGTTGGCAGTGCCAACCTGTATAAAACATTCAGAAGCACAGGGAACAGAAGAATGCCTCCTCCACCTAAGGACAGTTTTTATTTTTAAAATGTCAGTTGTGCTTGGACAGCAAAACGTATGCCCAGGCTGAATTCATTCTGCTTCTGCACTGGCTAGTTACAAGCCCTGGCTGTTGACTATACTACCAAACAAAATGATGTTAGGCATATTTCAGCTGTTAATTTATGAAGTGACCCTCTTCAAAAATATTTAAAATGTCTGTAATAAAAATCAGCAAAATCAAGTATAGACTCATTAACCTTTTTTCATGTGTCTCATGTGTGTTGTATATTTTAAATATAAAAATCAAGCTATGCCTCCCTTGGCAGCATCGGCTCTGCTTCTGCCTTTGATAGTAATCCCCAATGCCTAGGGCAGCTGGGGAGTGTGTAAAGTAGCCAGGCTAGGAATCTCTAAAGGATGCTGCACCTGAATGCCACTTTCTTTTTTTATATATATTAAATTTTTAATTTTTTACATTAATTACATTTTATTCGCTTTGTATCCCAGCTGTAGCTCCCTCCTTCATTTCCTCCCAATCCTACCCTCCCTCCCTCTTCTCCTCCCATGCCTCTCTCTAAGTCCACTGAAAGAAGGAGTTAGTAAGATCTGGAAAGGACAGGAGCTCCACAAGGAGAACAATAGAAACAAAATATCTGGGCACAGGGGTCTTTTCTGAGACTGCTTCTCCAACCAAGGTCCATTCATGGATATAACCTAGAACCCCTGCTCAGATGTAGCCCATGGCATCTCAGTATCCAAGTGGATTCCCTAGTAAGGGGAGCAGGTACTATCTCTGACATGGACTCAGTGGCTGGCTCTTTGACCCCCCCCTCAAGGGAGGAGCAGCCTTGCCAGGCCACAGAGGAGGACACTGCAGCCAGTCCTGAGGAGACCTGATAAGCTAGGGCCACTTTCAAGATGGCCACCTCTAGGCTGTTCCTTGGCCCAACCAAAACATGTACTGAATACTGAATAAGTATTGTCTGCATGAATGAAAGAATGAGGGGAAACAGAATTTTCAAGATTTCTGTTGCGGCCAGTATGTCCCACAAAGTGCATCAGGTCCTTTGCTTTCTCAAGACTGTCCTTCCAGAATCCTTTTTCTGAAGCTTGATACTTATCTGGATCATAGCATCCGGAAATGTTGAAAGAAAGCTCTACATAGAGCTCAAGAGCCTACACGATAAACCAGACTGACAGTTAAATCAGAGAGGCATTTTTCATAATTTAATTAAACTCCCTTAAATATAGACATTAGTCAAGGACAACTTTATTGATTGCATCTAATTGCACATATTTTCTTACACTTTTACTGAGGCCTATTTTTCAAGCAGCTTGAAGGCTTCTCCCATTTCTGAAAGAGGATATGCTACAGTTGGGTTTTAATTCATTACCTCTTGGACATACTGTCATTCCCTGGCTAGTACCAATTCGTTACAAAATGTGATCATGTAATTACTTATAAGACTCCCTTACTTCCGTGCATTATCTAAGTGTTAGTGCCTAGACAACCCTACCTTTTCTTCATTTCACTCCTCAGCCACTCAACAAACATTGTTGGGTCCCTATTATGCACTAGAAATATTAAGATGAATGTTATATAAGACTGCTGTCCATGGACACCCAGATGGATGGAGTAGTTGTTGAATAACTAATTTAGTATGATGTGCTTAGTGTCCCTGGACAACATGCTAATCCAGAAGATAGAGCTGTCACATGGAGAAGATTGGGGAAGGCTTTCCAGGGTAATGTTTGAGCTGGGTTTTAGACAAAGCGGGCGTTGTCCAGACCTGCATGTCCAGATGACAGCATTCTAGGCAATATAACCATGGTGTTATATTGCAAGTGTGTTGTCACTTGGAAGCAAGGATCAACAAAAGTACTGAGTGTCTGGGGTACAAAAATGAGGAGCAAGTCATACCAGATGCACAGCCAGAGACAACTAAGAAAATATCTTCCTCAGATTGCCAATACAGTCAGTTTTCAGTTCAGAAAGATAACTCTAGCCAGCATGTGGGAAAGGAGACAGATAGGCTCCATGCTTCCAGATAGCCAAAGCCAAACTTCACTGGCACCTCTGAATCAGCCACAGACCCACGAGAACCCCCAAACCAAGATTAGAATTATCTACAGAATCCACAGAACTGAACAACACAGTACTTACAGGAAAACAGGACACAGCAGAAAGAGGGTGCAGGATGTGAGCTCGGGCACAGCACGTGAGCTCCCCACACCAGTCATAACAACTACCATTTATGCTACATCCGTGCCATCAGCTCTGTTGTGCATCAGCTAAGCCTTCCTAGCAGCCCTGCAAGGAATAAACTCAAAGATGAGACATTGAGGGATACAGCGTGTGGTCAAATCAGCCTGATAGAGGCAGAGCCTGTCTGTGTGTAGGATATCCCTCTACACCCCCCAAGCTGCACACCTACCATCTTAGGATGGGCCCCTATTCGCAAGTGATCTCAGACCCTTCCTGAATTTAATGAATTACCGGACATCATTTGGAGGTGGCCTTTGAGGCTCTACGGTTTATTTCATTGATATAACCACTCCAAAGCTACTGTTACTTGTTGCCAAAATAGTCTCTGCTTCTCCGTAAGTCAACTCTGATCCTTGCACCAACACTCAGCCATGATGTTGCCTCCTTCAGGAGCCTACGACCTGGTTGAATCCCTTTGCTCTGGGTTGTTGGTGACTCTTCGCGCTTGACTATATCCCTTGTCACTCTGCAATTTCTGTTTTTTTCTACCTGTTTCTTCCCTAACCTTGACCCATTAACTCGTGTTTTCTGATGGGTGTGGACTATATCGTACTCACTTTTAATTCCCAGGGCTTAATGCACTACCTGGTGTAAACTACTGGTTGGATGAATGGAGAATTTTTGCTGGACTGGTTCCTACCAGTCATGGCATTTCTATAGACCTACTTAAGAAAATTTCCAACAAGCAATTCACAGAATGTACCCCAACCTGTGTTTTGATTCCAAAAATTTTAATACAGACAATTAACAATTATATTTCTAGTCAACTATCCCTAGAAAATACTGGTGTTCCTGGGGGGGGGGGGAATTTTTCTTTGAAACCAGGAGAGCTGGGCTTGAGTTCCCATCCTTTCACTGCCTTCTGGGTGATTATTCATGAATCACTCAGTCTCTCTGAGGTGAAGAAATTGGCTCAGACAGTCTCTATCAGTTCCAACTTCAGATCTTTGAAGGAGGAATCGCAAAGGGGGTATGCAGGTAGAGAAGATCTATAGAAAAGATGTGCTGTTGATCAAGCATAGGGCCTCAAAAATGCCAGGCACAGGCTCCACCACTCAGCCATATCCTCAAACCTACTAGTTGTGTATAGTTGTTACAACAAATCATTAAAACTTTGATAGCTCGTTACTAACATAAATCTGTCTTACAGTTCTATAGTTTAGTAGTCTAGCATGGGTGTCACAAAATACATACCAAGGTGTTGGCTTTCTTTCCCTAGTTTCCCAGAAGAGAATCTGTGTCCATGCTTTTTCCAGGGGACACTGGAGAAATGGCCCCTACCTCTTGATCCCTTTGGCATCTTCGAAGACAACAACCTTCTCCTGATCAAACTCTGTTTTTCTACCTTCCTCGTATTTTCAAGGATTCTTGTGATTTTGCTGGGTCATTTAAATAGCATAGAATCATCCTCTTGATTCTTCCCCTTTACCATGTAGTATAACCTATCACAGGCCCTAGCACTGTCGCATGGATGTCTTTGAAGAGAGCATAATTATTCCATAGCCACATGGAGGTTACACAATGAAGAGGGAGGGATCATGGGATGGGGTGGGGGACCAACTACCTACTGTGCTTTGAAACTGTAGACTCGGCTCTAATAACAGGCATGCATGCATGCTAGTTTGTGAGTTTGGACTAGCACTTGCTTTTGAGTTTGAACTAACTGTGGGACACCTCTGAAGTTCACTATGTTCCTCTCTCTTCCCATAAAAAAAGTGTGGGAGTTAAATGTTTTTAATTAATGAAGCAGTGCTTGGCCAAGAACAGGTACTTCATGAAAAAAGAACAGCAATAAGTTATCTTGTTGGACCAGTGGGAGCCAGGGGAGGGATGAAAGGAAACATGGACAGAAAAGTAAACAGAATTCATGCTGTGAAAAGCTTTAGATGCCAACTTTTATTTCACAGGCCATGAAATGTTATCAAAAGCACAGGCTGGAATCAGTGAGTGACTTGAGCATTTTCCAAGCAAAGAAGAAATGTTGGGCGAATTTAAATGAGTAGTTTTGGCTTGCAAATTCCCTAGGGACAGGTAGGCAAGGCCCCTCACATCTAGATTTCACATTTTAAGTCAGTAAGATGAAAATAAATCCTTCAGTTCTGTTGCTGCCAGTGGCAAACAGCATGGTGCCCGCTGAGCACTTGGTTCATGTTCACACATAATTTTAATTCTCCCTTAACTTGAGATTCATGGATTTTCAATTTACCAACATCTGGAACAGTAAGGGCATTGGAAAAGCCATCCTGGGAACTTGTCACTTACACAGTGGGGCCTCAGTAAACATTTGTTATCAAAAAAAAAAAAAAAAAAAAAAAAACCCAAGCATAAGAAAGGAGGATTTGGAAAGCAAAGCCAGTTCATTTGAAGTGAAGCAGAATTTGAAGAGTTTAGCTGTGACATATTGAAAAGTGTATTTAGCAAATGAACAGTTGGTGAAAAATCATCAGCTAAGGTTAGCAAGACATACTATAGAGAGGGGGCAGGGAGTCTAAAATGTTTGAGCATGAAGGAGGTACTTTGGGTTTATCTTCATTTTGCCAGAATCAAACACACACACACAAACACACATGCAGAGTAGAGCAATTGCTACTTGAAATTATCAAGCAGTCTCCTTGAGCATGCTAAAACCTACAGTAACAATGCCATCAAACATTCCCAATTAATTCTCAACCAAAGCAAGATGTTATTTTGTAAATTCCCCCACTGTCCAGTTACTTGTACATAAAAGGATATATTATTATAACAAAAAAAATTAGGTTTCTTTCATTTTTTACAAGTTTTTCACTTTGAAATTTTCACACATGTATAAAATATTTTGATAAACTATTACCGCATTCTCTTCACTTCTGCTGAACCCTGCTTCCTCCAACAAGCACCCCTCCCGGTTTTCATGACTTGTTTATTTGTGTGTTTGTTTTGTTACCTACTGAATTTGATTTGGGTGGCTTGGACAAGCAAGCAAGGGCAAAGGGTTACCTATTGGAGCACAAATGACTTAAAGGGCTACTGGGCAGAAGAAAGTAATGCTCTTCTCCAGTAAACACTAGTTTCCAAGAGCTCCTGAGAAAGGACGGACCTCGTGAGCCCCTCCCCAATTGCTAATGTGGATAGTTCTCTTAAACAGGTCTATTGCAGATAACTGCAGCGGGGAGTGCATTCGTGCAATGGTCCTGTCCTTTCCAGAAGAGTGCTTCACAAAATTCTTTCCCATTTTCCAGAGCTCACATTCTCTCCACTACTTCTTCCACACTGTAGACTGAGCCTTGGAGGTGGGGTTAGGCTGGGTGGGTGGGGTATAGATGCCCTGGTTAAGGCTGAGCACTCAGCAGTCACTCTCAGCGTTTTGACAGCTTGAGACGTGGCATCAACTATCATCTAGTACAAAAAGAAGCTTCTCTAACCAAAGCTGTGAGCAGCACTAATCTATGAGGATGAACCTAAATATTTAGAAAGCAGGTTGATACCATATTCAATCAGCAAAACAACATAGTAGATTCTACTCTGAGACCTATGACCTCTTCATCCATGGATTTGTGACCATGTTTACAGGTGTGAAGTACCTCCAGTGGATCAGGCCTCAGATCCAATCAGAAAATAGTTGGTTACTGCTATCATAATCATGCCACTATGATAATTAAATGAGCGTATCATGCCTGACTGATTGACATTGTAGCTATTAGGGTTCAGAAATAAGCAAAGACTATTGTTTGTTTTTGTTTTTGTTTTTATTTTTTTTCCCTCAGCAACCTCCTAGCCAACCACTCAGAAGGAAGTTTCCAACTCAATACTCACTTGATTTCTCTATGTCCCACAACCAAAGTGTGTGTTGTCTACAGCAGTTTGGTAATACCATCTAGTTCTTGTGGGCAACCAAGAGCATTAGATATACCTGTATTGCTTTGCGGGGGCCTCTGGGTTCCCTATGAACAATAACTCACAGGGAGGTAGCCCACATCTGGTACTGAGATTGCCATTTAATTACCCCTGGGAGCAGAGGTATCCGCCTACCCAGGGTACCTCTGTGAAAACTCTGAAAAGAATGTTTTTTTTTTAATTAAGTGCTTCCCCAGATTACAGGATATTGAGCAAAAATGATGCTCTTTACACCAGTCTCTGCCCACAAAATGAGTTCTATGTTCCTGACTTAGAATATCCATGAGAGACGCAGTCACATTCCACATTGTTTCTCCAGAAAGTTTCCTCAAAATGTAGGTTTGGTTGTGAGCAAAGGACAAGGGAGCCAGAGAGACTAGCTGTAGACCTCCTGTGCTGGTTCTCTGTGGGTATTGTCTCATTCGGTCTTCATAGAAGACCCGCAGAGGGCCACTACGGGACCTTTTCAAAAGAACTGCAGAGAGTTTAGTTTCTGTTCAAGAATCCTTCGTCCAGCAAGCGGCAGAATATGAAGCTAGCCTTCCCAGCCAGACACTGAAAAAGTACGACCGAGCACTTGTGCTACATCAGAGGCTGAAGCCCACAAAGGGGCCTGAAACAGTCCTGCTAATTACAGAGCTTGTGCTAAAGGACGCACCGCCAAACTAGAAATTAATCACTTTTCACCTCTAAAAAGAAACCAAGAGTGATTTCAGCCAATAAGTGAATATCCAGACTGCAACTGTAAGTTTTTCAGAGAATTATCACAACCACAGCCATGACAATAAGTCCTCTCAGTACCTTTATCCTCACAGCCTATGATGCTATTATGCTCACATGTCATAGATGAAGAACCAAGGGCACAGTGAGTGCAAAGAGTAAGTGGCAGAGCTAAGAATTTTCCCAGAGCCAGGCTCAGTGGCACACACTGTAATCCCAGCATTCAGGGAGGCAGAGGCAGGCAGTTCTCTGTGAGTTTGAAGCCAGTGAGTTTACAAAATGAGTCCAGGACAGCCAAGGCTACACAGAGGAAACTTGTCTTGAAAAACAAAACAAAAAGAATTTTCCCAGAATCACACCATAATGGAGATTCGAGCTCATAAAATGTCAGTGAATACAGAACCACTCTGGGGTAAAAGTGTCTTTTAGGAGAGACATGGTGGGACTCTAATTTGGACAGATTTTTCTGCTGTTTGGTTGTGTATTGGTTGATAGAAGTGTGCAGTCTATTACTGTGATGAAGATATACCAAAGCAACTTGGAGAAGAAAGGGTTTATGTGGCTTATATGTCCCCACCACAGTCCTTTATGAAGGAAAGTCAAGGGCAGGAATTCAAGGCAGGAAAGAAGGCAGGAGCTGAAGCGAGGCCATTAAAGAATGTTGCTCACTGGCTCATTTCACATGGCTTGCTCAGTGTGCTTTCTTATACAACACAGGACCGTCTGCCAGGGGTGGCACTGCCCATCAAACACAAATCAAAAAATGCCCCTCAGATTTGTGTGCAGGCTGGCCTGATGGAAGAAATTCCTCCACTGAAGTGCCTTCCTCCCAAATAATTCCAGCTTGTAGTTGTCCAGAAAAACTAACTAACTAACTAACTAACTAACTAACTAACTAACTAACTAACTAACTAACTAAC
>NW_026596109.1:1272850-1317514 GCF_907164565.1 Psammomys obesus
AACTAACTAACTAACTAACTAACTAACTAACTAACTAACTAACTAACAAAAAAACTAACCAGCACAAGAGGGCTTCTGAAATTGTAACCAAAGGTGAAATTATGTTTCAGAAAAATCTCAAGGAAACATATTGCAAGCCACAGCAGCAGTCCTGAGGTCAGCTCCTAGAAGAAGGGTGGGATGCAGTTAGCTTGAACATCAGAGATAAAGCTCTTCTCCCAGAACATAGGGCACTACGGTAGTTCTAGACAATATGAACTATTTCTTTTTAGGGGTAGTGACATTATTGGAACTCCTGGACACTGAAACCAGTGGAAACAGCAGCATGTGAAGCTGTTCATTCCCATGAAGTGCTGAACCTTCATCGTATGAATCATTTCCAGCTCCCGCCTTTTATCAACTGACATCATCCAAACCAAGGAAGTCCATTGTCTCCAAAATGTGTTGTTCTGGGAGGAATATTTCCAATCAAAATATGTACATGAAAAAAAAAGAACCTTTTATTCATAGAAATAATGACAAATAACATGGATACAGAGTTTGACTTTTACAAAAATCTTACACATTTATATCTCAATTGAATCCATTAACATGTCTTGGGGATATATTTTTAATCATACTGTGCAAATTCTGTCACTAATTCAATACATTGAGAGCCCTTTTTCTGAGTTACTTTTGAATATAGATAAGTAATCAAAATGGACTTTACATTGGCCTTCATAGTGCTACAACATGACAAATACGTCATTCATTACTAAGTGAGCAGGTGAATATGGAGGGAGAAATTGTATTAAAAGATATAAAAGAAATCCATTGGGGACTGGGAGAGCCTGTCACAGGAAAAGGCCTTTTTAGACATCCTAAGACCAACCGAGAGACATAGTCTAGAAAATAGCACCAAGGAAATGAATCTGAGCTACACTCTACAGAGACCTGAAAATTAATATAAATACCATCCTGTCAGTAAAGACATTTCTAACACTATTTATAGCACTTTATCTTAGTTACTTTTCTCATTTCTGTGACAAAATACCTCACAGAAGCAACTTACAGGAGGAAGGGTAT
Source organism: Psammomys obesus (assembly GCF_907164565.1). Classification (NCBI taxonomy): domain Eukaryota; kingdom Metazoa; phylum Chordata; class Mammalia; order Rodentia; family Muridae; genus Psammomys; species Psammomys obesus. The sequence goes on from NW_026596109.1 coordinate 1,273,916, forward strand.
CTTAATTTGCTTTCTATTGAAGTGACCAAAACCAACTTGGAAAGAAAAGGGTTTATTTCAGTTTATGCTTTAGGGTCCATTGCTGAGACAATTCAGGGGAGGAACTTAAGGTTAACGCTGGAAGCAAATCTGAAACATATACCATGGGAAAACACTGTTTACTGACTTGTTCCTCATTCCCTGATCAGCTTGCTTTCTTATAGAACCCAGGACTACCTGCCAGGCTGGCAATGTCCACAGAGGGCTGCCTCTTCCTACATCGATCATTAATCAAGAAAATAACCCACAGACTGCCCTACAGACCAATCTAACAGAGGCATTTCCTCAAATGATGCTCTCTTTTCACGGATGACTCTAACTTATGCCAACTTGAGAAAAACGGAACAAACAAAAAACTACCCAACTAGCACAAAGGGTTTATTTTGGCTCACAGTTTCAGGAGATGTAGTCCTTGATGGCAGCTGGGACAGCTCCATCCATAACAGTGAGAGCATGAGACAGTAGAGGGGGCTTGACCAGAATCGGGGATGGGCTATCTCAGTCAAGGTGTACTCCCAACAAACTCACATCTGCTCAGTTGGCCGCACACCCCAAATGCTGCACAGCCTCCCAAAAATTCTCCAGGACCTGGGACTAGGTATTCAGGTACATGAGCCTGTGGAGAAAATTTTATAATAAAAGTGTAACAAAGAAAATTGTTGGGTTGAGGCAGTAAAAACATCTGGGCCCAGAAAGCTCAGGGTCAGCCTAGGCAGTATAGAATGATTTTATCTCTATTGTAGAGTTCCTATCTCTAAAATAAAATAAGATTGCAAGCATCTTTTCTCTCTTTTGCCCATCTTATTTTCACATATAAATTACCTTCCACCATAATGCATATTTTACTTATTGTTTTATAACCTGAACTCCTCCTCCACTCGAAGGAATGTGCAATGAGAGCTTTTAATTGTATTTATCTGTGTGTTAAGCATATATTTAACAGAGAGTTCTCAAAGGAGAAATACAAATGGTAGATAAACTGTTACAAAAAAAAGTGTTCCAAGTGTTCAACATCATTAGACATCAGGGAAATGCAAATTAAAACTATTTTAAGATTCTATCTTACCCTAGTCAGAATGACAACAAATGCTGGCAAGAATGTGAAAAGGGAGGGTCCTTAGTCACTGTTGGTGGGAGTGCAAATTGGTGCAGCCAGTATGGAAATCAGTGTGGAGGATTCTCCAAAAAGCTATAGTTATCGTGTGACTCAACACTACCACTCCTGCGCGTATACCCAAAGAATACCATAGTCCGTGAGGGGGATTCTTGCACATCATCTATGCTTATTGCTGCTCTATTCACAAAAGCTGGGAAATGGAATCAGCTAGGCATCCATCAATTGGCTAATAGATAATGTAAGTATGGTACATTTGCCCAATGGAATTTTAGCCAGCTTTAAAGAAAAATGAAATGAAATAGATAAAACTAGGAAATCTTATGTTGAGTGCAGTAACCCATACCCAAAAAGACAAACATTGCAAGCTACCTGTTTTGCGCAGACCGTAGTAGCTTCAGGATTTTAGATTGCTGTGTTTGGGTTGGAGTAGAGTACTGTAGGGGCCTTGTCAAAAGCCCATGGCCGAAGAGGTCATAGGTCTTAGAGTGGAACCTACTATCACTGTTTTTGTTACATGGATAACAAACAAACTGCCTTCTAAATATGCATGTGTGCACCCATAGACCAGTGTCGCTCTCACGCTGGGAAGCATTTAGTGCAGAAAGTCTTACTGGTCAAAACGCTGAAAATAAATGATGATGCTGTGTAAGATTTGCCTGTGGAGTAGACAACTGAATATGGAATGTGCTCAGATGGGCTGGTGGCACAGGAAACCCCGTACAAGTCTGTCACGATGATTGACGAGGCATCACCTTCCACCCAACCTTGCTGTTTCCTCTCCTGGTGGCCTTGGGCTTGTTTTCTGCAGAGTAACTCTTTGAAGCTGCCACATCACAAGTGCTGATACGGGTTATACCTTATCGGGATCTCCAGTTCTCTGTAACCCTTGGGTTCAAATACCGAGTTATTCTTCCTTGGAGTGTAATGCCTACTTAACTCTGATAACCGAATGAAAATGTGAAGTTAATTCTGGCAACTGGGAGCCTTCTTTTCCTAAATAATCACAAGAGGAAGATTATATACAATAACTTTGTTGCATAAAGATTCATCTAATGAAAAGGATCATGGATCATCCTTTGATGGAGGACTAGAGCAAGGACTGAAGTAATCTAAAAGATGGTAGTAGGGGACCAAAGCTATCTGAGGCATCCATTGTCTTTTGGACTTTGTAATGTAAAATTCTAGAATGGATACATGGTCTTGGGGATGTGAGGCTGTAACTCAGGGCAGGTTACTGTTTGGCAAAAATTACCCATAGTTCATGATAGGGCACAAGCCTGACAATGTGGGTTGGATCCCCAGAACCCAGGTGAAAAGTTGAATGTTGTGGTACCCATCAATGATCCCAGCACTCCTACCGTGATATGGTGAGCAGAGACAAGGTATGCCTGGAAGGCCCTGGGCCGGCTAGCATGGGCAGAAAATAATAAATGTTGTTGCCTTAACAAGGTGGAAGAAGAGAACCAATTTCCAAAACTTGTTCTCTGTGCACACACACATATGGTGATGATGATGATGATGATGATGATGATGATGATGATGATGATGATGATGATAACCAAGGTCAGTAACCAGATGGTGACCTGGTAGGCTTCTGCCAATGACTATCTAGATGCCAATCTAAATAGAGAGTTAGGTAACTCTGGTTTACAATAACCAAAGAATTAACAATGACCAGGTCAAGAGCTGGAGTCACACAGTAAATTACTGCGGTTCAATTTGTGACTAGTCTGAGGAGGACTGCTGAAATTGTGTTCACCTTTAATTTGCTATAAATTGCTTGTGAAAAAAGATTATTGACACCCATAGCAATGTTTATTTGCAAGAATGAACCATCTGCGGGAGTGAAGCTCTTCCACTCGCTAACTAGAATTCCACAATAGATGGAACAAAGAGCATCCCTGTGGGCAGAACTAAATCTTGGAAACGACCACGTAGGACATACAATGCCATCTTCCCGTAATTCTCCCTAGAAACCCTGAGGTCTGCGAGGACCCTAGCCAGCATCGAGGAGGCTACAGGCCCTGCACAGCAAAGGCATCTCCCCTTGACAAGTGTTTAATTTGGCCTTGTAAAGTGTGTGAAATGCAGGCATTTAATTTGTTTGACAGAAGCAAGCCCAGAGCACCTTGTGTAATATGGTGACACACGGCTTCATGACTCCTACCACATGGTAGGCACAGTCCGGGTGTCTGTATTTTTAAAAAGCCTCAAGTTGAAACAGTGTGACACAGATCTGTTTTAATTAAAATACACGACCCTCTCTCTTCTGAGCCCAGTGGAGGGACATGAAGAAAGAAAAGTACCACTCATACTCAGCCTAAGGGATAGCCAGTCTTTCCAGTAAGAGGAAAAGATGGGCAGTCTTTGGTGGGTCCTAGCCTGTCTGATACCCCCGCCTTCCAGATATTGTCTCCATCAATGCTGGCCATCTTTCCCAATGTCAAGTATGTGATGCTCTAGGACAGCACTTACATACTATACTGTTTGAACAAAGTAGAATGAGGAAACTCTGCCTTCTTCGCTTTCGATTCTTGTGCGTTAATATGCAGCTGCTCACAACATAACCACATCTGTCAAGCTTCTTCTCTTCAGGTTGTGTTGAGTGGCCATCTTAAAAAATATAAAGCAAACATTCCTTCAGCCTGAGAATTCTAGCACTCCCTACTACCTACTTAAGCGGTGTCACTGTTTGCCCCAAAGAAAAGGTCACTGTCTACTTCTCAGCAGAGTGTGAGGGATGACTCTGACATCTGAGTTGTCTCTCCTTGTTGCTGAGAGCTCCTGCTCAGTTCCCACTTCCTCACAATAGCCCACTTTTCCTTCCATGTCATCTCTGGCCACCTTCCTTCTGTTCTCTCTACACTCTAGATATTTTGGTCTTATGGGCTCTAGGTAATGTTCAATGTGTATTTCTTCCCCAGGACCTTTGAAGAAGACCTCTCCGTACTTGAAACCTCCTTCTCGCTGGCCCTACTTCCTAAGCCCCATACACTACTTCCTCTGCGCCTTCATTCATTTGACAGTTAATAACTTTCATTACAATATTCAATAGTACTATTGTGGGAAAAGCAGTGGTTGAACTTAACATACTTTTCATGATTTCTGACATATGTACAATGTATTGTGATCATCCTCACTCCATTGCCTCCTTTTCTACCCTCCTTTTCTTTCTGACCACTTCTAATGCCCAACAAGACCTCCTCCCAGTTTCGTGTATATGTTGACCCTCTAAACTTTAACTAAGGTCGCTTGTGCAAACATGAAGGCAGCCTGGCTCCAGGATGCATATCCCTAGACGTTAAACTACACTGCTACTTCAGCAGTCTGATGCCTAGGATGGAGCTCAGACCAATTGGATAAGTCAGAAGCCTGGATGGATGTATGCTCCAGGTCACTTACTAAAAAAAAAAAAAAAAAAAAAAAAAAAAAAAATCTGTACCTTGGTGACCAGCATACATACCAGGCACAATGATATCCAAGCCTTAGAAGACCAAAGCCAGCTGTCCTCACCTTTGGCTGGACTCCCTTGTTCTAGAACATACAACACTGCCCTTGTATACTTAGGACTCTTTCACAAAATATTACAGGGTAAATTTGAAAGTAGGATGGTAGTTTGAGAGTAGGATCCAGCACGGTTCTCTCTGCTGAGGGCTCTTCTTAGCTGCAGCCAGCCTGCATCCCTCAGTGTGTCTTCACAGACTTTCATAGTTTCCTTTCTAGTTGTTATGACAACATATCCCAGCAAAGGCAACTCAGGGAGAAGCGGTTTATTTCAGCATACCAGTCTAGGTTACAGTCATAATGGGGGTATCACAGCAGCAGAAAGTTGAGGGATTTGTCTTGTATCTAGAAATAACACTTTGGATCATGAGTCCTCTGATAATCTAAATAAGGCTGTAAATCCAGGCCATAATATATATATTTATATGTGTGTGTGTGTGTGTGTGTGTGTACAATATATATTATATATATTACATATATATAATACATTATATTATATACAATATATAATACATTATATATTATACATATTAAATTATATATATTATATCTTATACATAATATATATAAGCACACTATTTTACATATATTTTAAGGGGCTTACTAGCCATCTAAGAGATAATGTGAGAGGAAAGCAAAGGGGAGACTCCTCCCCAAGTCAGTGTCTGCAGTAGCAGTGGTATAGCACTTTTTGCATAGGTTTCTAAACAAAACTATAAAGAAAAACACATGTTCAGAGATAAAAAGCATTGATGAAGATGTGGGGAAAACCAGAACCATTACAGATTGCTGGTGGGAACGTAAGTTAGCGCAGTATAAGTTTTCCTAAGGAAACTGAAGGTGAAACTACACCATACTCCCCTTGGTTCTGGGTGGAATGGTGAGGAATGAAGAAATTACATACACACAGACACATGTAAAGACACACACAAAAGCTAGGACTAGGTTGGTCTGGGCTCTGTGATGGAGAACCCGCCGAACCCTAAAAGCACAGCATTGTTATTATGTTCGATTGGACAGGGAGGTGGGGTTTTTGCATAGAGCTGAGCAAAGAGACAGACTTAGCTAATCTCAGGAGAAGTCCCTGTAAGGGAGCAATACTCAGACCATATATATCTTGGGGGTGGAAAGCTATGGTGGGCATTTTCATCACATAGTGTCAACATTCACATTAGGACCAGAGGAAAGCTTTGCCATCCCTTTGAGCCTTACCTGCGGAAGATTTGCCATTCCCATGGGTCTCAGGCATAGGGGTCCTTGACATAGCTGTGCTACCATGTAATTCAACAATCTCACTACTGCATTTTATTTTCCACACCCCGACTTCATAGACGCACATCAAGGACCGATTATATGTCTCATAGTCCCGCTGTGCCTTCCATAATTCTAGAAGAAGCCTTGATGAGTTCAAAGGGGCAGCCGTGATGAATGCTGAACAGTTGCAGAGAGTGAAACTAGGGAAAATGGCATGCCCACACATCTGAAGGGGTCTGAAAAATTAGATGCAAGCTCCATGGTGAGTGTCCTCTTTGCCCCAAGTATCTAGCACAGTGCCAAGGTACCCTTTGATAAAATAAGGAAATCATGATCTGAGAAGTCTAAATCGCAGTTGTCATCTGTATGCTCCATTCCAAGGACTTTAGAATTCTTTGTTTAGGTCCCTGCATCTGCAGGGTGGAGCTGGTTTTAGGTATGGTTTTCCTGTTCATGTCAAGGTAGAGTGCGCTTTGTAGGATACATACAGCTGGGCTGTACCAACATGGCCTGGTTGTTTTAAGTCAAGAAATTCTTGTGTATTCTGGCTTTTCTACATACTTGATAACATAGTAACAAAAAAAATGGGTTATGGTCTTCCTTTATAAAAACTTATACATTTTATTGCTATAAACCCACTGCTTCAATAGCCAGCACAACAACACCATCACCACCACAGCCAGAATCAGTGCACTAAGATCAGGATGAGGATACTAGTTAGGATTAATACCCTAACTAGTATTAATTAATACCATCAGCATATTGGTGAAGTTGAGTACATTAGCCGGCATCAATACAAAGTGAACAGAAGAAGCATTAGTGGATAATCTTGTGTTCTTCTTAATCTAACAGCTTTTTATATTTTATTATTATATATGGTGTTTGCTATGGGGTTTCTTCCAATAGCTTGCAAAACAGGTTTGCTAGGATTTTTAATAACATGTGGATATTAAATTTTGTTTGATGTTTTGCTGTATAGAGTTAAGTGATTATATTCTGTCTCCTGTATTCGATTAATGAAATACATTGGTGGAGTTTTCAATGCCAAACCAACCTTGAATTCCTGGAATAAACCCACAGTGTTAATGATATATTAGCTTTTTATATTATTGCTAAAGCTTCTTTGCTACTGTTTTATCTAGGGTTATTTTGTTTAGCAATTTTATATCTGTCTTCCTAAGAGATATTAGTGCAGAATTTTTAGGGAAGTGTTGGTATTGCGGTTACACCTTTTTAAAATTTATTTATTACAATTTATTCGCTTTGTATCCCAGCTTTAGCTCTCCCCTCATCCCCTCCCAATCCCGCCCTCCCTCTTTTCCTCCCATGCCCCTTCTCCTAGTCCACTGATATGGGAGGTCCTCCTCCCCGTCCATCTGACCCTAGCCTATCAGGTCTCATCAGGACTGGCTGAATTGTCTTCCTCTGTACGTGGCTTTTAAGGCTGTGACCTTAAAAGGGGAAGGTGATCAAAGAGCCAGCTACCAAGTTCATGTCAGAGATAACCTCTGTTCCTCTTACTAGGGAACCCACATGGAGACTCAGCTGCCGTGGGCTACTTCTGTGCAGGGGTTCTAGGTTATCTCCATGAATGGTCCTTGGTTGGAGTATCAGTCTCAGAAAAGACTCCTGGGCCCAGATTTTTTGGTTCTGTTGCTCCAGTTCTGTGGAGCTCCAGTCCCCTCCAGGTCTTTCTATCTCCCTCTTCTTTCATAAGATTCCCTGCACTCTGCCCAAAGTTTGGTTATGAGTCTCTGCTCTGCTTTAATACCTGGGAGAGTAGAATCTTTCAGAGGCCCTGTGTGGTATGCTCCTGTCCTGTTCCCTGTTTCTGGCCATATAACTCAAATAGCATAAGGACCCTCATATTCTTTATTCTCTGGCAGAATTCTCAGAAAATTGGTACTAATTATTCTTTTAAATGACAGGTGAAATTTTCTGGGAAGGCCATTCAGTCAGGATTGTTTGGGTTTTTGTTGTTGTTGTTATTTTTTGTTTTCTTATTTAAAGTTTTATTGTAGATTCATCTTCTCTAATAATTACCAATCTATTCATACTTCCCTTTTCTCTTACCATCTATTTAATAAGTTGTGGTTTGGGGGGGATTTATCTATATTATAGGAATCTTAATATATTTGCATAGTTGTTACATTTTTAATAAATGTAGTCTTTATAATAGTGTCCTCTTGGTATTAGTGATATTGACTACTTGTGTTTTCTGTTTTATTTCTCTCTTTTTTATACTGCCTTCTTTTTTTCCAATGAAGCATGATTAATTTTATTAGCTTTCGAAATACACTTGGAGAATTTTGGTCCACTTTGCTCTGTTTTGCTTTAATTAGCTGCTGTTATTATTTTTCTGTCTCTTGCTTTGTGACTTATTTTTTTGTGTGTGTCTTTCTCTAAATTTCTGAAATGAGTGTTACTTTTTCAGTTCTCACTCTTTTCTACTGTGTGGATTATATGTGTTCTTTTCATGTATGTAATAGATGCTACAGATTTAATCTAAGCATATCTTTAGCTATATTATGTTATACATCTGTTCACTATTTTCCATTTAAATTATTTCCTATTCTCATTGTTGTTCCTTCTTTGAGCTATGAGACTATAGAACTGCATTTATTAATTTCAAAATATCTGGAGTAGGTGTGGTGGCTTATTCGTATATTCCCAAAATTAGGGAGATGAGGCAGGCAGATCTCTGTGAGTTTGAGGCAGCCTGGTTTGCATAGCTAGTTCCAGGCCAGCCAGTGCTACATAGTGAGGCCCTGTCTCAAACAAACAAACAAACAAGCAAAGGTGAGGGAACTAAACAGTATTTTACTTGTATTAACTTCCAGCTTAAATACCTGGAAGGGAATTTTCTTAATCATTTTGGAAAGTTTGTTACCTTTCTACATGATTGAGAAAAAAATACATATTTTGGCATTATAAGGTGACTCATTCAAAGTATTTATGAAACCAAATTTTATCACGATATTTTTCATGTTCTCTATATTATTACTGGTTTGAGATTTTTAGATTCTATTAGATACAAATATGACTGTTGAAATTTCTCATTGAGAATACGAATAAGCCCATTTTTCTCCCTTCAGATTTTTCAGTCCTTGTTTTATGTATTTTTCTGATGTGTGTGCATCATATTACTAGATGCATACAGTTTCCTGCGAGTCAAATCTTTCTTCAATAAAAAGTGTCTTCTTCATCTTTAATAATTCCTTATAATGTGCTTTAATAAACTTTTGTGATACTTTCTCTTTTTTGTGGTTATGAAAGTATCACAAAAGATTATTAAAAGTTTAGAGAATACCAGATAAAGTCTCTTGCGTGCTGTGGAAATAGCTGTGGTGTTGCTTTGTAGCAAGGGCGGACCCCAGACATGTTAGTATGTATACCTCTCACTTTTCGGATCTTCTGTTGGTTAAATATGCAAGTGGAGACCAACAGGAGAGGGCTGCTGCAGGTGAATTCCTAGACACAGGATTTTAGGGGGAAGTCATGGTTAATACGTGTACAAGGTCTGAGATGTGATCTCCAAGACCAAAAACTAAGCCTTCCTTCAGGTAGAATTGCTGGGCAGAAGATAGAAGACTCCATATATTGCCAAGTTGTTCTCCAGAGAGTATTTCTAATGCACGTTTCCACCAGTGATATACGAAAGTAGTGCTGTTGACCCCCTAAAAAACAGGCTCAAGCTTCTGAGCACTTAATCTCAGACAATCATAAATTAGATTTATCATTTAGAATTTTTAAAGTGGAGTGTCCTAGCCTGGCTTGCATAATGATTGGAGCTTTGATTTTTTTTTTTTTTTTTTTTTTTTTTTACTCTCTTGATGTGAAAGATGCATCAGCGTGGAGAATATAGAGATCTAGAACTAAGCAAGTGGAAAATAACCTCATAGAAAACTTGGTTTCCTGAAAATCAACAGAGGTGAGCACTGACTTCCAGACCTCCCATGGCCAAAGTAAGACTCTTCTTTAGGTAGAGTAGCCATGTTCCCTCAAAGTAGAAAGCAGACAACGTGAGCAAGCTGAAAACGTTCTGCATTCAGGTGGCCCCATAATTACAATAATAATGAACAGTCTAAGGCAGTCAATCTTTAGTTTTAATCCTCCGTTAAATTCAGAGTCTAGCCCAAACCTCTCAACAAAGCCTTGGGAGATCTGCCCTGTGCCTGTCTCTTCTGACCAGATTCTCTCCTTTGCCACCTTATATTAATGGCCACCTGAGTCCTCATTCCCAGACAGCCATGTTTTCTTATCTCCCATAACCCACAGATATACAGCTCCGACTTCTGCTTCAAAATGCAGCTCGGGTATCACCTCTGCTAGGAAACTGCCTGCTTCATAATAATGCTTCATTTAGTCTTTATCACGACAGCCATTGTGCCACTGCATAGCTGTACTCCTCTGCCTGTCACTAGCTGTGTCAGGAACTGGTGATGTCAAGGATTATATCATATTTCCCTTTATTCCTTGACCACTACATCAGAAAATAACAGCTATCGAAGAATATGCTTGCTGATCCAGCTGTACCACTCCTAGGCATATACCCGAAAGATGCTCCAACATTCAACAAAGACATTTGCTCAACTATGTTCATACCAGCTTTATTCATAATAACCAGAATCTAGAAACAACCTAGATCTCCTTGCAGAGACTGATACTTCAACAAGGACCATGCATGGAAATGACCTAGACCCCCTGCCTATGTAGCCTATGGGCAGTTCTGTCTCTGTGTGGGTTCCTGAATAGGAGGAACAGGGGCTGTCTCTGACATGAACTCAGTTGCCTGCTTTTTGATCACTTCCCCCTGATGGGGCGGCCTTGGGAGCCCACAGAGGAAGAGGATTTAGGCAGTCCTCATGTGACTTGATAGGCTAGGGTCAGATGGCAGGAGAGGAGGACTCACTTTCAGTGGACTAGGGCCGGGGGTGGAGGGAGAGGGAGGAAGGGTAGGACTGGGAGGAGATGAGGGAGGGAGCTACAATCAGGATATAAAATGAATAAATTGTAAAATAAAAATAAAAATAAAAAAGAATATGCTTGCTAAATTAAGTCTTTTCCCTATAGACATTCTTCTGGTTAGGCCAAACATCTTAGATTTTACTTTTATTAAGGAAAAAGCAACCAAATAGTTTCATTCCCATTAAAAAAAAAAAAAAAAGTCAGATGAGAAACAGCTGTGTAACATCCCAGAAGGATGGAACTAGGAAGGACATGTGTAACGAGCCAGGGCCTTTGTGTTTTGTGTAAAGAAACTGAATTTCATGGACATTGAGTGTCTTATCCAAGGCCATTCTGCAAAGTCATAGTGTAAAAAGAATGAGCATGCAGGGATCCCGACCTCAAAGATGAAATTCCTCCCTCTGAATTAAGGACTTAACGTAGGAGCAACTCCGGAGGAGATGGGCACGTAACTCACAGAAGGGAGTCTCCAAGGATGGCCCCATGCTGAGGAGACAGCTGGCATCTCTCATCTTATCTGCACAAAATGATAAGAAGAGAAAAATCTATAATATCAACATGGAGAGTGAAAAGATGATATTATGTGTTTTGTACGGAGCATTGTGTTCTAGGTGTGTTATTTTATGTGCTTTTTAAAATGCCTCCAGCTAATTTCAATCTTTGTCAGATGGAGAAACAGAAGCAGTAAGGTACACACCTGCCTTTTAAACTACGTATTGAGGAAATCAAAACCCTAATTCTACCGGTGTGCTTTTCTTGGCTTATTTAATAATGGAAAACCACACTATAGCAACCATAGATATCTTCCACTGAGGGGTATCATGGAAACAGCTGAGAAATTAAATTCAACAAAGATATTTACCTGCCAACTGACTCTAACAATTCAGTTGTTGCATTTGAGTTTTATTTCTAAGTGTTATTAGAAAATAAGATAGAAATATTAAGTGACTCAGGTCTTATTGTAACTAATAGAATAATTAACTACAGTGGTAAGCAGTGTGGGTTCTGCGGGTATGATGACTTCGAGTCCCTGACTTCTAACTGATGAGGAAATAACTTGCCATTTCTCAACCAAGGCTCCCTCATTGAAGAAGGACCATAGTCATGGTACATTTGAGATAGCTGTATTGAAGATTAAATGAGATACCTACAAAGTATTTTTAAAACATCAGTCACATGCTAATCTTAGAGTTACTTATCATAGCAGGGGCTCTTTGAGCAAATGCAAATTGACAATAATCCATAGATACACTGGGGATGGGAATTAACCACGCATGCTCCAAAATGGAGGCCTTCCCCCACGGGAATAATTTTGGAGAATATAATATATCCCCAATGACTTCTATAATAGTATGCCACATGAGACTTGCAAAGGCAAACTTGATGAATCACAGGCATCAAATGTTATAACCATCTATAACTTCTGGGTTTCCACAGAGCAGTTCTTCCAAATCATAATTAAGGGTTTGAAAGTCAAATGATATAAGTGCTAGTTTTAATTACCGCTTGGTGAACTTTAGTGTGTTAGAATTGTCACAACTTTCCTTAAGGATTACTCTGAAGCCAGGCAATACAGTGGGAAATTATTAACTCCTACTTTGGTACAGCAATTATCTGCATTACAAGGTTTATGCAATTAGCTGTTTAAGATGTCATTATATTTTGCCATCTGGTACACGGGAGTTTATGCATATGAACGGGCACGTGTTGAAGTGATTTTCACTATATGACTTGTTCTCAACCCAAGCCATCTCTCTAATGAGGGAAGTTACGGTACGCCACGCATTAGAGGCAGCTGCACACCATCAAGCTTCATTTTCATCGAAAACCTTCGTTTTTCCATTCTAAAGTATTCTGCACAAGTGCTGGGAAATTAATTAGTCGCTCTCGATTCAACGCCTGCAGGCATGTCCCTTAGCAGTTAGAGGGGGCGAAGCTTTAGTCGGGGACCTCTCCTTTCCAGCGCTGTCAGCTCTGCAAGAAACCCTCAGGTAGTGAAAGAGACCCCCCGCCCCCCCCCGCCCCCCCCGTATGAGCGCCTGTAGCTGATCTTGCAAAGCAGGAACCAAGAACCTGGCCTCGTGGCGCCTACACCCCGCTTTGCGCCCAAGGAGAAAAAGGAAAAGGATGTTCCCAGGCCGGTCCTCAGGATTCTCGATCGCGTCATCAGTTTACAGAACTCCCCAGCCCGCCTCGACGTCTGCGCCCCCTTGGCTGAAGCACATTAAAGCGGCGCCCTCTGGTGTCCGCTCGCGGCCGCAGGGTCACAGCTCTAGGATGAAAGCTGTCACCGGATCGGGATCAGCAAACTGCGGCTCTGCGACACTAAAATGAACCTTTCCACCGCACGCACGCCGAGTGCGCCACCCTGCTGTCCAGCAAGTCTGGAGCACGGAAGACAACTTCCGGGTTCCCCATACACGAGCAGGGCCCCAAACCCCCGGAAGATGCCCCAGGAAAGCAAGCGCGAGGGTCAAGGTGGGCGCTGCACAGACCCGTGCGAGCATCTGCCGTTGGGGGAGGGACGCGGGGAGAGGCCAAGTGATGCAGAGCGAGGCCGGGCTCCCCAGGCTGGAACGGCCTTTGTGGGTTGGTCCTCTTGGATAGCTCACTGGCCAAACCATTCCAGAAAGGGAAACAGACTCCAAGCAGGCACCTAGCCTCGGTTTGGCCCCGTGCTGCCAACCTAATATGACATTGGAGCTGCCAATTCCTCTGCACAGTGGGAGTTGCCAGTCTTGGGAACCATAGCTCTGAGGTTCCTGGGAAAACGTCTTCCTCCCCCGCCCATCTCACCCCCAATCTTGGCACCATAACTGTCTCCTCAGCTTCACCCTCCCTCCGCCCTAGATAGGCGTGTTTCCACTATCCCAGTCTGGATGCTAGTTCAAGAGTCTAGTTCGTTCCAAGAGGTCAACTGGTTCATGGCAAAAAGTTGAATTTATGGGGTTGATAGAGTCACCCTCTGAGGCTTTTGTTTGGACATTCTTGCTCCTTCCCAGTCTTTCGCCTTTTACATTTGAGGAAGAGGCTGACTGCAAAGGAACTAAGGACAGAAAACCGGACTCTCTCATTTTTGGCACTAGCTTTACCTGGGGGGAGGGAGGAGGAGGGCCAGACAGAATGCATGACAGGCAATCAGCATTTTTTTTTTTCTGAAGAAGCAAGCGTGTGTGAGGCACCGAACCAGGCCCCAGCACCACAGTAAAGAATGAAAGCCACAAGTCAAGAGGAAAACTTCAAACTAGGGATGAAATGAATAAGGTATCCAAACAGATGTGCCACCTGTGCGTTCAAATAAGGATGGGACCAAGGAATTGGCTAGCATCTCAGAAGGTGTCTAGGTGGGCAAGACTTGCAATGCGAATGAAGTTTGAGGTGCCAAGAAAAAGGAGCAAGACCCTGTTGGAAGACAGTTGCACAGAGAAAATCAAGTCCAGACTGAGAAGGCTAAGAGGCCTGACCATCAGTAGAGAGTATGGGGGAACGTGGGGTTTGCAGCTAGTCTGGTCTGTCTAAACTCTGTGCATGCCTCTTATGGATTGTGACAAGCAATGGCCTTGACCATTATAACTGTCATCCTCCCCCCTTTAAATGATTTCAGAACCATTGCCAAGATCTCTAGACATCTTGGGAGCATAGGTATGGGCTCCTCAGACTCTTGAGGATGGCCCATCTTGTTTACAGACCACCAGCTCTGCTGTGTCAGAGACTCAGGAGTCCTTCCAGGTTGATATTTATGCAGCGAGCAAATAAAGCGAGAGCTCTGAGGTTTCTACTGCACGCACCTAACAACTGACTCTCTGAGCAGCCATGCCATGAAATCGGTCCTCCTAAAGCCGGTAACCAGCAATGCGCGAGCGAACCAGTTCACAGGTCTCTCAGCCGTGACTTTGCAGACATCACAGGTGGCACAAAAAAAAAATACATTTCCTTACTGAAGACCACTGGAGCAAAGAGACCAAAAAGTAAGTTACATGGCCACAAAGTCATTTATCCCGACTGGTATGTGTTTCCGTAAGGCAGAAACATAGCCACACATTAGACATCAGAGCCCGTGCCCCAGTGAACAGTGCCCTCCCTTGTAAATTTGGCTGTATGTGGCTGTACATAAAATAAGGTCACACACTATAGCTCCCAACTTTCCTAAAGTGTTTTCTCAAGTCACCTATTTATGGACCTATAGATGAAATCGGTAACATTGAAATTCAAGGATAAAGACGAAAATTTCAGGGAGGAAATATCTGAGGGGAGAGACATTCTCTTTGAGCTTCATTGCACTGTTTTATTATTAGAAAATGAAGGTCTGGACCCTAGAGTGGGGACAAGGGGAAATTTCTACCCTAAAACTTAGATTTTAAACTCCAGGCAGACACACTCCTGTGTTTCTCCCTTAGATCTGCTAAAACCTAGAATAACATAGAACACATAAAACACATTCTACAAATCTGTCAACTGCTGTTTCTTACAAAGCCCTCTTAATTACCAACCAGTCACCAAAAAGTAAACAAATAAATAAACCGGCAACCTGGCCCACCTGACCTTAATTTGGTAACTTTAAAGAATCAGATGCCCAGTAGGGCTCTTCTGCTAATGGATTTCTTGTGCCATGTGTTTCAAAATGAAAATTTATTGGGTTATTAGAAACACTGTCACTGTGTGGAGACTGGAGACAACCTGCCAAAATCCGGGCTCTCGTTTAATGTATTGGCAAGTACAAGGATCATAGCTGGGGCTGGTGGGAGGATGTAGGTGGGAGGCCTGCGTTTACAAACAATGCTCCAACTTAAAAAAAAAAAAATTCTGTTGCTTAACTTTTGGATTGAGTGCATGTGCCTGCTTTTGTGTGTGTGTGTGTGTGAGTGTGTGTGTGTGTGTGTGTGTGTGTGTGTGTCTATGAGAGAGAGACAGAAAGACAGAGAGAGGCCAGAGGCCAATGTTAAGTGTCTTGCTGAACCTGGAGCTTGCCAGTTTGGCTAGGTTGCTGGCCAGCAAGCCAGGGATCCTCTCTCGCCAGCTTCTGACATGGTTGTGAAGACTGGACTCAGGTACTTGTGCAACAAGAACTTTATACGCTGAGCCGTTTTCCCCAGCTCCACTTTGAGGCCTTGGGATAAGTCTGGTTACTCTGTGGTGTAAAGGAGGTGCTCTGGGTAGGAATGGTGGTTTGGGTTTTACGCTTTGATGAATAAGAAGGGGAACTCATGCATAATTTTCCACAATGGCAACTCCTAAATGCTGAAAGTAGTATAATTTGCTTCTCTGTGTAATCCAAACCTTTCATTATGAAATGTCACTACTTTTACTAGGATACAAAGCAGTGACATATTTGATGTACCAAAAAAAAAAAAATGTAGCTATAGCTCAATGGTAGAGCACTTGCATAGCATGCATGAAGTCCTAGGGTTGAGGTAGGGGCATTACTCTTACAACAAGTGCAACAAAGCCCAATCACTGTGGCTCAGATGCCAGGACAGCAATCACTATATTAAACTAAACTTTTCATTGGGCTGTTTGATGAGATCTGGCTGTGTGGGCCGTCAGGTAAGCGTGGACTAATTATATTAATGGAAGACTACGTCAATCCATCTCTGGCTTCACCTACTGCCCCACCCCCTGCTCTTTCTTCCACTGTCAATATTTCCTGAGAAAACACCGCAATAATCACCACTGCTTAGGCTGCAAAAGCCAGCCTCTGCCACCCCTCCAGCATGGCAAACCACTGAGCAGCACCTCTCCTGCCTGGCTCGTCTTGGTAACTTTCACAAGCATCCCAACACTGGTGCCAGCAAAAGTCACTTTATGTCAGTCAGAGGAGGGCTCTCTGGGACCCTCCTCAGCAGTTTCTGAGAGCGGCTCCCTTGAAACGCTGGAAAGCCAAGAGCGAGCCAGTAGGCTTCTGCTTCACTTCCTGCCCCCGGGTTCCTACCTTGAATTCCTGCCCTGCCTTCCCTTCCTGCTATTCTGTTACCTAGGACTGTAAGCCCTTACTCTCTACCTCCCACAAAAGTGACTCTCTTGACCCCCCTGATCCCCCATTCCTTCCTGTGGGAACTTTCAGTTCTTCTTTTCAGGGGTGTGATGGAAAACAGCATGTGACCTCCTATGTAAAGCTCCCAACCTACTCTCCCCAGTACTTAATACTGCACATCAAAGGCATCTAATAGTCTGCTTTTGAATCAGCCACTGCAGCCACTTGCCTGGCTTTCTCTCCTTGTCCTTCTAAAGACCTGAACTTTCAGAGAACAGAAAGCACATACACAATGTCCTAAAAGTTTTATTTCTCGAAAGGGTTTTTTTTTTTTTAAAGAATGAGACATAGTAGGTAAGAAACTGCACGTGCTAGGAGCTTCCAATTATTTCTAAGATGGAAAAAAAAAAAACTGTTTTTAAAGCCCCATCACACAGCTATAGTTCTGAAGGAAGAGGAAAAAGAGAGTGGATGACTGAGTGACTCGTCCAAGATCACACAAATACTCTTCTTAAGGAAACAGACTGCTACTCTCCTTGCCTGAAACCTGGAGGAAGTGCTGGGATCAAAATCCAGCCAAACCTTCAGAGTACGAACAGGTCCAATCAGATCTGCTACCGTTCTGTTTCCCCCAACGCACATTTTTGGTGTCCTCTGCTCTACTGATAGCAAAAGCCCTGTCGGTCTGGACTGAGTGAGGAGATGAGATGGCTCTGCCCAAAATCCAAAATCGGGCCTTGCTAGGACAGGATCAGCTTTACTTGGCAGGCTTTCTCACCATCCTGCTAGTTAGGACTCGACTGTAGGTGGCGCCCTGTTTCGCTTAGGGGATCTTGAAGGGTGAGGACCAGGGTCACCAGCTGCCTTCTCTTAAAAAAAAAAAAAAAAAAAAAAAAAGAAAAGAAATAGTCCTTTCCCTCCCCCGCCCTCTCTCCCTCCTGCTCCCCTGGGGCGAGCGGAGCGGTTAAGCTGTGCTTCCGGAGAAGCAGAGCCTGGCGACCAAGTTCTGAGCGCTCGCCGCCCGGCGGGGCGTTCCTGGATGGTCCTTGAACCCCAATCCTCCCGCGGCCCAGGCCGCCCTCACACTGTACCGCTTCCTTACAACGCCAGCAGTGGGGATGGAGGGCTGGGGACAGTGTGACCCCTAGTGTGACCCGTGAGTGTGAGGCGGGGCGAGACGGCTTTACAAAGGGCCAAATCTCCAAGAGACTGGGAAAGGAAGGCTGCGGGGTGCACCTGCGGGATCTGCTTGGGAACCCGCGGCAGCCTCCTCCGGACTCGGTGGCCAGGACGGGTGCCGGTGGCCCGTGAGGTCTCTCCGCGGTCTTGCTTCCCTCTGGTCCCTTCCTGGCCCGGAACGATTTCGCGGCAACCTTGAGTTCCCAGATTCTAACCCCAGCTCATGCGCGGGGGGGGGGGGGGGGGAGGGGCCCCGCGCCGCAGCCCGGCTGGGAGCACTGCACTGGCGAAGGCAGGCGCAGCGGAGCGGGGAAGGAGGGAGCGGGCTCCCACGGTGGCTGAGCGCGGAGGGACCCGGTCGTCCGGATGCCCAGCAGGGCGGGAGGACGCGAGGGGCGGCCCCGCAGCCTCCGGCCTGGGTTGCTTTGCGGCGGCCTCGGGGCGGACGTGGTCCCAGTGCGCCCGTCCCGACTTGAGGATCCGCCGAAAGTCTTTCCTTCCGCAGCTCGGGAGTGAACTGGGTGAATGATTTGCTCCGTCTGCACTTCGCGAAAAGCACTTTTCTCTCTCTCTCTCTCTCTCTCTCTCTCTCTCTCTCTCTCTCTCGATCTTCTAAAGTTGAGCGCTGTGGTCCGAGGGAAACGTCGGGGTCCTAGGCTGGCAACTTGAAGCCTCGGGAGGGAGAATTGTTGAGCAGGTTAGAGAGGGAGTGAGGGAGGAAAGTGAAAGCGGAACTGCAGGACTCTTAAGAATTTTATCGGAGAAAGCCTGCAGCTACCGAAAAGTGTTTTAAAACACATTGCCTAATGCTTATTCTTTTACTCTGTCTTTTTCCTTGATTAGAAAACGTAAAATGCACCTGACTCGGATTTTCCCCCCGCCAATTAGAAGTCCTTACACTTTTCCAAGTCCTTAAAAGAAACGTTGGGGTAAATTTAAATCAATAACGGCGATGGCGTATATACAGTTTTGACACTTGGTTGCAATAACACCTCTTGAATTTAGTGACAGCTTTTGTCTTGAGAAAAGTAAGGGTGTTTCTATTAATCTCTTATGCTTCGGGGTGTGGGGGTCCCTAAGAAGGAAATAAGTGAGATGGAAAATACAGTTATGGAAACGGAGTTGAGACACATTTTAACATGCTGGTCTTGGAATCCCAGCTCTTCTCCAGCATTAACTTTAGCAGGAATATCGCCAGGCCTAGACGCTGAGCCTTAAGACAAAACAAAAGGCACGCGGTGCTTTCCCTTTCCCCCTGGACTGCAAGCAATTGTTCCAAGCGGTAGTTCCATCAGAAAAGGTCTTCATACTCTCTGGGAGGCAGGAACTGGATCTGGCCTCTTTCGAACAGGCAGGTGTGCGCTAGAGACTGTGTTTCTAATGTTAGCACAGCTGAAGGAAGGACTGGGTCTCCTACAAAGCTGCCCACTTTGCACTCAGCGGCCTCCCTTAGGAAACCAGATGAAAAGTAGTTTCCCCCCTGAAGGCATAAATGGAGTCTTTACTCCCTATTCCAGGGTTGAAACCTATGTCAAGCGTTGAAAGCCAAACTTGTAAGCCCATACTGCATGAATAAAACTTTCCAGGAACAAAGGAGCATGAAATTTAGTGAAAGTTGCTATCCTCTTTCAAAGAGATGATTTAAGCAGGTGCTATGTAACCCTGTGGGGCCCACTGGAGTACCAGGCATGTTGGGGTGCATTTGGTTTCCAAGAGGGATGTGGTGGAGGCTTGGTATACTGCGTAGTCTTAGATTCAAAACGTTCTGACCTTCACGAGCTTTCCTGCCTGCAATTTTGCCCTGAGTTCATTCTGTAAACCACAGAAAGCCATGAGTGTAAATGAATGAAGGTGGTGGGCTGCTCGGCCTTGGCACCAACATTTCATTCTGGGTTCACATTCTGCCAGCTAGAGAGCAAGGGCGTCTCCACTTAAAACATGCGAGGAACAAGTCTGACTATAGGCCCAAACACGAGGGAGATGGGGACCTTGACTCTGGATATTAGAAGTGAGGGTTACAATTAACCAATCACTCAATCAATAAACAGAAAGAAAAAGGTCTGTCTGTCACAGAGTTGCAGCAAGCAGTGGGAAACAGCCCAGCCAGCAGTCCAGAGGCTGACATGCCATGGCCCACAGAACCCAGAACTGTGGTTCCAAAGTTGAAAACCAGTTTTCAGTTGGGTTGAATCCCGCCTTTCCCCCTTCTGCAGGCAGCCCTCCCTGTAACCAGAGGTGATCTCCCATCCTTGGTGAGAAAGATGTTTCTATGAAACCTTGTCTTTGGAAAACGTTTTAACAAGGTGGTATTCTGCAGTGTTTTTAAGTCCTTCTCCAGAAGGGCCTGGAAAAGCTGTGTTTTCCTAAGAGTTCAAGGACTCCAGTGTGAAGCAACAATGAACTCACTGAAGATTTTTGAGATCGATGCTGCTTGCTCTTCAGTGACATGAAGAGAGAGCATTTTGGATGATCTTCGATTTGGGTTTATATCTGATAGGTTTTGGTTTTAGTTTTTAACCGCTTACAGTACTTCAAATCTGTGCAACATTTTCCCCCTGAGGATACTGATAAACTTGCCCCATCGTCCTAAGTCACCGGGACAGGCTGCTGAGGTGGTGGGCCCACAGAAAATCAGATCAGGATCTGGGGAGTTGGGGGGACAGAATCGTTGGGGCTAGGAATTCTCATGCGTCGAACACGGAAAGAAGTAGGCAGGGGAGACTTTCAAAGTTAGCTATGCTCAACAGCTGATCTTCCTTTGAAGGCACTCAGCGGGGCTTCAGCTTCCTCAGGGTCAGGGCTGCTTAGCGGTGGCTATCGCTCCTTCCCCTAGTGATGCTCCAGGCTGTAGCCAAGCCCGGGCTGTGAGCACCGGGTCAGCTCCTGGGCCAGAGGGTGGTGCCTAGCTGCCACCTCCTTCAGCAGTGGAGTAATCAGTGGTGACCTTGGCCGAGGCTTCCCGAGTCTCCAGCTCCTTGCCTCCTTTCCTCCAAACTCCTCCTTGTCTCTGGGTCTGAAGTGGGAGATCCCTGTAGTCCGGATGGGTAGCGATGGGAGTGAGAGGCAGAATTGAATTTATGCTCAAATTCTCACCGAAACTGAGAAAATCTGTGGCTTCACAAAATCCCTATAGGAATCTGAGGCTGAGCAAGGCCAAGCACCGGGCAACATCTGATTATCACGTCTTTCAGAATGGGGGAAACAGCCTTCTCCCATGCTGGGTTTCCAAAAATGTATGCTAAAAGTATAAGTATACTGGATTTCCTTTCTAAAACTTACAGCCTCCTCAAGGGGAAAGTTGTGTACCTGAGATAGTGAGCTGCTAGAACAGTGTGCCAGGCCAAAAAGCCAAAAGCAAGGCAGGCAGGCACACCCTGCTCTGTATTTTCGTTCGTTTGTTTTGGAAATTCTGTTAATGAGTTGACCAAGTGGAATAGTAGACTCACACAAGCAAGTTGGAAGGAATCAACTTTTTCTCTCCAAGCAGTCAGCCAGACCCTTTGTGGCTAAAGGGGAGCTTAACCTCGGAGTCTACCATCCTTCTGCACAGAGACCACCTGAAGAATGTGCCCTCCCTCTCTTTAGTAAACCTCACCACCTAGATGGAGTCCTGCTACCAGTATGCCAAGGAAGATCACTTACCTCCTGCAGGTCCCAGAGCCATCCGCTCCACTTTCAGAGTTCCAGGCTGTCTCGCCACCGTCTCTGGTAAATCAGTTCATGCACCTGGGGCTTCGAAGTGCACAGGCAGATAAAAAAAAAAAAAAAAGTGGGGCATAACTATCCAACAAGGGTGACCTAAGCCTGCCAGTGCCTACCTTGTTCTGGAAACACCTAATCCTCACTTCCTCTATAAAGTTTAAAAGCAGCTTGCCTGCAATCCCAAACTGCAAACACAAGCACAATTGGTCCCTTAGGCGTTCCATTCCCGTGACCCTTCCTAAAGCCTTGTTCTAGGATGTGCTCTGGGGATCCTTAAAAGGAGAGAGAAATTCAGGCTTTCCTCTTTCCCTTTAAACTAATAATGACACAAAGGAGCACACCAGGGATTCGGGGTTGTTTGGGCTTTATAATTTAATGGCAGAGATTGGGCCTGAGGTAACAAGCTCTGCAGGAAAGAAAGCACCACAATAGGAAGAGACAGGAATTGGAGCCTCAGCAGCATTTCTCTCAAGAAAACCTTGCCTTGCTCCCACCTGAATAGTGAAATGTGAATTACTGAGCATGTGCTGGACCTATAGATGGAATCAATATTAAATATCTGTCTTGATTTGGTGAAGTGGGAAAGTCCAGCTCATATGGCATTTGAGTTTTTTGAGGGATGCCCTGGCCTATTCTTAATCATAATAAAGACTGCTGAGCCCCTTGCTCCATGCTGACATTATAAAAGATAAACTGCTTAGAGACCTTCTTTGAAACCCAAGAGTCCTTCAAAGATCTAATTATTCTATATGACCCTTGCTTTCTCTGTGTGCTCAGAAGTGTGGTAGTAGCCTCTAGCATTCATGGACTTCCTTCTCACACCTGCCCCGTGGTCTGAACACTTTCATCTGATAATTCAGGTGATGATGGTACCTCTGTGAGTTGCTGGTGTATCCCTACTGCTTCTATGAATTAGTTGCAGATAAAATCCCTACTACACAAACGCAGGAAACTGAGGCAAAACTGAACTAAGTAATTGCCGATGATTGCTCAGCTAACACATGTCAACACTAGCAAGTGGTTTGGCCCTGGCCTTCAGTACACAGATGAAAAATATCCAACAGCAGTCCTTGCCTGCAACCCTGCTTGGCCTGGAGTTGTTTTCTGAAACAGTAGGCAGGGAGTAATTAATCCCATTAATTTGGCCAATCTAGACAGCCAACCTGGCACACTGCTACCCACTAAAATGTTACTTGCTCTTTATTATCCAAATGACTCTGTCCATTTTGTATACAGATTATTAATAAAAACATTTAAACTTTCCACTCCACAAATCCTTTTGGCTGATCTAGGTAGCCTTCCTCCCCCTTTCTCAGAAACAGAGCCATATGATGCTATCATTCTCAATGAGTGTTCATTATATGTAAACACACTTAGAGCTACGTCTCCCCATTAAGAAAGAATTGAGGCACAACAGACCGACACTTCTACACAGAGGCCACCTGAAGAAGGTACCCTCTCTCCGTAGTAAACCTCACCACCTAGCTGGAGGCCTGAGACCACAATGCCAAGGAAGACCATTTCTTTACCTTCAGCATTTTTACAGAAGACGAAAGGGGGCCACTGAGGGGGAGACTTATTCAGGCCCAGACTAATAAGGATCCCAGGACTTGGCTTCAGTTCATTGGGACCAGTCTTCTGCCCAAAAAGCCTGTGGCTCCTGAGACTAAAACTCACTTTGAAAACATAGTTTTAACAGCTCCCCCTCCCTTTTTTTGGGGGGGTGGGGGTGTCCAGATGATCTGTAAGAAAAGGCTCTTACTGCTCTCTTCATCTCAGATGTGTTCTTAGAATGTCTTCACCAGATGTTCAGCCAGGAACTTTCTATTGCATGCCCCAACACTTGCCCGCATTGAAAAGCGTCATGTCTGATATGACCTCCATTAATGATATTCTTTCTCTTTCTGCTTTATAAAAGAGAAATTTTGCTTTGCCCACAAAAGACCCCAGTCTTGACAGACTGTTCCTAAACGCTCACGCTATAGCTTTGTTCGGGCTTTTATTTTGTGCCAACTTGCATTACAAGTCACTTGCCCACGCTGCAAAAGATGGGGGTTACTGGACTGGAGTGACAAGCTCTTTCGGTTTTTTTTTCCCCCCTTCGTCAACGCAAAGCTGAATCCTGCCACTTGGTCCTGGCGCGCACGCGCGAGCGCACACACACACACACACACACACACACACACACACACACACGCACACACACGTGCGCTGTGCATGTGTGTGAGCGCCTATGGATCTGTGTACGCGAGCATTTGTGATTTAAAGCGGCACCACGACACAGAGGCAGTGCGTTCTCTTGCGTGATAAATCAGCCTGACTGTCTCCGGGCTGCACTGGCCTTATTCGCCGGAGCTGGACGGCGGGTCGCGGCCGGCCGGCGTGCACTGCGGCAGAGCGCGCCCTGCGGCCCTGACTCCGGCCACGGCGGCGGCGGCGGCGCGGGGCGCGAGCCCCGATCGATTTTTGCAGACCGCGGCTCCTTCGGCACGGCTCGCCAAAGGGAATCGGGTGGACTGCGGGAGCTTCGCAGGATGCCAGTGGATGGATTGGGTTTAGTACCTGCGATTTCATTTTTTTTTTCTTCTTTTCTCTTTTGGGGGAGGAGCCGAGTTGCTGGTGCTGGAAGGGAGATTTCGCTTTTCCGTTTTTAATTTCCCGTTACTCCCCTAAAGAGAGAAAAAGAAAGAAAGAAAAGGAGAAAGAAAATGGCCACCGGCGCTTCCCAGCCGTGGGAAGGCCAAACCTTTGCAGACCGGCAAGACCTCGCTGGGTGGGTTTCTGACCCTCTCGCTTCTGCCACGGGAGAAATGGGCTTCCACAGACGTGGACCATTCGCCCTCGTTCTCTCTTACTCTGACAAGTAGTTGCCATTTTTTTCTCCTCTAAGAGTGATCCTTCTGTCTGGCTTTTTAAATAAAAAAAAATAAAATAAAAAGTGTCCAGAATAGGTTTCATCTGGTATCTGCTTAACAACCACGAAAGGCAGCGGAGGAGCGCTGGGGCAAACTCCTAGCCGGGTCTGGGGACAGCACTTGGTGGCGGACGCAGCCAGTGGGGCAAGGGTGAGAGGGCTAATTAACTAATGACTAGCTGTGTCCTGAGGGCTGTGAATTCCTAAGCACACCCATTTAGAATAGTACTTTCACTTACTATTCCCTGGCGTTCTCCACAGCCAAGCAAACGATCACCCCAGACTGATAATTTACATTTTAAAGGTGGGATCCCAACCACTTGGGGCCAGCTTCCACACCCTGTTTTTAGATTCAGGTCAAAAGGCAAGTGGGTTTATCAGGCGTGAGAAAGCCTTTTCTCAAGCCCAAAGAGTTGCCCTTAACCTTTCCTGAAGCTATTTACAGAGCCAATCTTATTTGTCAGATTGGGAAGATAATTGTGGTGTGTATGTGTAGTTGTGTAAGTAAGGCCACCGACTATAATAACAACGTAGGTGACTTGTCTTTGTTTAGACAGATGTAACTTTCCTGAAGTTTGTTTGTAGCTTTAAAGTACCACGCAGACTGCAAATGAGTGGCTTTCTACGAAGGAAGCCTGTGTGATCCAGCACTCAAAGGCTGGATCTTCAGGCCCGTCTTTACATGCAGTTCCAACAGAGAGGTATAGAGTTAGCAATCTTGTTTTCCCCCCAGAATGCGACCACACTGGGCGAGAAGACCGAGCTGGTGGCTCTCATTTACCAGACAAAGTCAGTTTGGGTTGCCCACTGCTAATACCCCTGTTGAAGGGAAAGTGAAAAGCCCAATGAAGCAGTTCAGTTCACCTGGTCCTCCAGTCAGGCACACAGGGAGTGAGTGCCCAGGAGAGTAAGCTCCTCCGTATAAGCAAAATGGAGCTGTCTAACAGGGTTGTGGCAATGGAACACATGAGTCTAATGATGATAGGAGTCATGACAATTACTTTCACTTACTGTAACTTTTAAGACAGACATGTCTGGGTCACAACCTACGATAGGTAGGCAGCGCGCAGTTTCCATGCTTCCATGATGCTTCCATGATCTGGAGAGAGCATCTGAGCTCAGCCATATGCGTAGACACATACAAAGTTAACATCTAGACCCACATAAAAGCTATCACCCACTCAGGAAATGTCTGATCCAGGGCAGTGGCAACTCCGCTACCTCATTCCTGAAAGCCCCAGATCCCAAGACTCCAGACTGTGCAGGGCTCTGCCTTAACACCTCTGTGTTCAATATACACAAATTCTAATAAGAACACAGAACAAACAGGTTTAGGCACTCCTGTGGCCTTCAGCTTGCATATGCTGCCCTGAAATCAGACTCAGGACTTTTTATGGTGTAAAACATCTTTCTTCTGCATAGACATAACTCATTATTATGAAGCTCCTAGGCAGTCAGGAAAACTAGCTTTTAAAAAGTTTTTAAAGAGGAATTAAAAAAAAGTACACATACACAAAGCAAACTTTCTTACTGTGGAACAAGTCTAGCAAGAGTCACAGTGTGCTGTGACTTGAAAGCTTTGGTTAGGAAAAATGAGTGCTCAGTTCCATGAAGTAAATAAACACTGGCCTGGCAATTATAGTGTTTCCAAGTGTTTTTTTGTGTTTGTTTGTTTGTTTTGTTTTGTTTTGTTTTTGTAATGTGAGAAAGAATGGGGGGGGTTGTTGCCATTGAATTTATCACATGCCCTGAGACAACTTATACCAGTGTCGCTATGATGGGACATTTCTTAAGGAAAAGTTTTGGGCACATTGAAATGACTACAGTTACAACATCAGATCAATATGGGCAACAGTAAAACTCTAGGTCCTATTTGGCTTTGAAAGAAAAAAAAATATGAAGAGAAGGGTGAGTTTTATGAGCTCTTCAATACTTCTCCAATTAAAGATGTTTAATTTAGAAATCAATATGTATATCTGTAATTGTTATCTATAAACTCTGTTTTGGACAAGCTACAAAAAGTTCAAAAGACCCGGGCAGTATTCTAAATAACACTGATATTACAATATGCTTTAATTATCTGTAATATAAAAGGCAGCTATCACCACAAATTCTGACATTGAGGAGCTAAATATTTTAAAACACTAGTGATTATAACACACTCTTCAGCGTTCACAATGCATTTTCTATGCTGTTCAATAAGAGTTTCAAAGAGTATCACTATAAAGTATTAGAACTGAAAAAAGGATGTAGGAGGGGTGCAGCTCACTATTTGGAGCAATGTCATATGGGGTTTGTGATCTAGAGGAGGTTACTATGCTAGTAGCCTTATGGCTGATAAGATAACCCAACAGCTCCTCAAAATGCTCAGTGTAATACCAGGTCACAGCTTCATCCTGTCCGTATCCCTAGACTCTAATGTAACATCTGGCATATCAGGGACATTCAGTAAATATTTCCAAACCTTGAATTTATTTGATAGTTGACTGTTGGAAAAAAAAATAGTGAATGTAAATTTTGGTAGTGGTCAAGGCTGGTGAGAAAATTATTTCTAGGGCAGGAGAAATGGCTCAGCAGTTCAGAGCACTGGCTGGTCTCCCAGAGGAGCTGGGTTCAGTTCCCAGCACCCACATGGTGGCTCATGACCATCTCTAACTCCAGTCCCATGGGATCCAATACTCTCTTCTGGCCTCCCTGGACACCAGATACTCACATGGCATATAGACACAATTGCAGGGCAAACACCCACACACATGAAAGAATTCTTAAATTGTTTACAGTGGCTGCCTCATAACAAATTAGAGTGTCTTTGACGAATTGTCAATGTTTTATCTCTTAGGAGACTTACAGGCGAATAGGAATAGTGGAAAAGCCAGAACTGCACACCACTTTTTGGCTTCTCTAAAAATCCTACTTTTTTTTTTTTTTTAAATATACAATGCACATATCAAGTACACGAAAAACTTTAACTTTTCAAGTCTTAGCCGGACCCTGCTTGCAGCATAGCAGCCATTGCAAGCATGCTGGTCACACTAAGGCCTCTTTTGTAACTGGCTTTCCCCGGTCTCCTTTGGTTTTCTTTCCTCGGTAAACACAAAGCAAATGCTATGCCAAATAACAAAATGTTCTGAAGGTAAATGCTGTTCTTTCCAGCCTCATTTCACTGATTAGATGGCTCCTAAGATCTGCACTACAGCAAGGACTTCTGCATCCTAAAACCCGGAGTATTTCCTCCAAATAACTCAGTTTTAGAGAAAAAAAAAAAAAAAAAAAAAACAAGTTGTTTCTTGACCCATTATTTTAAAGCAGTGGCCTAATAAGATCACTCACTGTTTTCCTAGTTATAAAGCCCTGTGAATGCAGCATATTTATAACTTTCGGAGTAAAGAGAGACAGACAGTAGCACTCTCAGGTTCTGAGGTTTTCTATATGCTCTCTACTCATTTAGTTTTGAAATACGAACTATCTACTCCATGCTGGCTGGCTGGAGTTCTCTCTCTCTGTGTGTCTCCCTCTCTCCCCCCCCCCAACACTGGCCTCAAATTTGTGACCTTCCTCTCTTAGCCTCCAAGAACTAGGATTACAGGCATGCAGCACTACCCCGGGGCTTCAACAGGAGACTATTTATAAAGAATAAGTTAGAAAGTCAGAAATAAAAATAAACTAGCTCAATCAAGGAAAAATTCCATTTAATGGCGTCTACATTTTCTGATTATTTAATAAAATATTTTAGTATGTGATATTTAATTCGTGTGTGTTTGTGCATGAGTGTGTGTGAGAGAGAGACAGAGAGACAGAGATGGACAGACAGACAAACACACAGACAGACTAGAAATAGAACCTTAAGCTTTGTTCATGCCAGCAAGCCATCCACCATTCAGCTACACTCCAGAACAATATTTAAATTTTAATGTAACAAAGGGCTAGTAATCTCCAGTTAGAGATGTTCTAATTTGCTCTAGTGTTAACGGTACTAAAGTGTTAGTTGACAAACTAATGACTTAAAGGACATAAACAACCTTACCAACCATAGCAATAACCTGAAGGATTTACTGAACTACCAGCCAGGTCAACAGTTCAGCAGTAGTGTTCACTTTAAGAGAAATAGCAACTTTCCTCATCACTGTGCAGAGATGTACATTGTAACATTTTTTAACCAAGCTGTTCACTAAGTATCTTGTGCTCCAAATTAGCCTCTGGGTCATTTTGTTTCCTACTTTTTAAACCAAAGTTAGGCTCAGCTGCTAGAGTGCTCATCTTAACCTTCCAAGCCTTAGGTTTGATCCCCAGAACACTATCAACTGAGCATGAACTCTGCACAAGGCCGTAATCCCAACAGTATGAAGGTAGGCCCAGGAAGATAAAAAGAATTCAAGACTCACATTGACTACGTAGAAAATTCAATACTAGCCTGGAATATATAAGATCTTGTTTAATATTTTAAATTATTAATAGAAATTTAAAAGGTAAAAATAACATAATAATGGAGGAAAATGACAGGTAGCTTGTTACAGAACCCTGGAGAATGCTCCATGGTGATTTTTCTAGGAAAAAAAAAATAAAGTCTTGTTTTATTTAAACCAACTTCGCTACATCTTTTAGTGGCTCTCGACTACCGCTGTGATGAAATCATGGCCCAGCCACCGGTCACTGTGCTGATTCTGTCTGTGTTTTCTAGCTCCTCTTCTCCTAGCAAACAGCCTGTTGTCTTCTGCTAACCATCATCCCAACATTCTTCTTCTTGGTTTCCTGCATTCAGAAAGTATTTCTGAAATGAAATGAATGTAGGTGCTTCTACTATACAGAAGAATGGATGTTTAGAATTTCAAAAGAGCTTAGATACCAAACAATACTCTTCAGAAGATACTTTTCAGAGCTAAGGCTGAGCTCAGTGGTAGAGCACTTGCCTGGCATGCATAAGACCTTGGCTTTAATCCTCAGCACTGAAAGTAAAAAGATTTTTCTTTTCAGAGGAGGATATTGAGGGTGGTTCTGATAAATCAAATAATTTTCAAAGCTTAAACACATGGAACTAAAATCCAAGATGCCTGAGAGTTATGAAATTTACTCTGTAAGTGACAAAAGTTGTCAAAGAATTTGTTTGATATCTTTCCCCAAAGAAAAATTAAGCTTGGGCTTTCCTTCTCAAAAACTTAAAATGATATTTACCATATGATCAGGCAATTCCACTTATAGGCATATATCATAACGCATTTAAGCAGGGCCTTGACTACACATTACATTAATGCACTCATACTCATGGCAGGGTTAGTTACAAAAACCAATAGTTTAGAAGCAACCCAAGTAACCAAGTATCCATCCACAAATGAATTACGCAACTACACACACATACAAAGACACTGTTTACATTACTTAGCCTTAGTAAGAAAGGACATTTGTGACACAAGTGAAACTTCAAAACACTACGCTAAGGGAAATAAGCCAGTCACCAAAAGACAAGCACTATGTAACTCCACTTATAATATGATTCTTGGAGATAGAGACTCTGATGACATTACCAGGCCCTGAGAAGAGGAAAAGAGAAAAGGGATCTGCATTTGGGGAAGAAGAAAAAGCTCTGGCGATGGATGGCAGAGAAAGCTGTACACACTGTGAGCGCACTTAATGTCTGACTGCACATTTAACGTGGCTAAAGTCTGAACACTATGCTGTCTATTATATATACATAAATATTACATAAATACATAAATAAACAAGAAAAGATTGCTTTTCCCCTAGTTGTCCTCATGGCAGGGTCAGATCTTGTCCTGCCCTTTTCCTATAATGCTTTTTGAGATCTTGGCCTATTTACTAAGCTTTGAGACTGACATCTCTACTTGGTTTGATTCAAATTAGAACAAGAACTTCAGCTCACCAACACCCGTTGTTAGAGTTTTCCTTGCGAATCTTGTGAAAAACAAAAGTTAAGAGAGGCTGCAGAGCTCCCGGAACCCAAATGGAAAAGAGACTGAAGCCATCAGCCATGCCAACCTGGTCTCAGTTCCCATTTCCTCTCTATCTACTTTTGATGAGGTGTAATTCATTCTTAACATGAGTGTGCAAAGCCATGGGTCAGAGGTGCCAAACTCCAGCTGTGCTCTTATATTTTGTAAGTGTTCATTGTCTGCTCTTACGGATATCCGTGTGTTAAACTAGGTAAGTTCTTCCTTGCCACAAGGGTAGCGCTGATATAATTAGACCAGGCAGTTGACCAATGGTTGAAGAGTCCTTAGACATGGTTTCCATCCACCCTTCTTTATCCCTTTTCCCGAACCCAGAGCATCACAGTGAAGACTGACCTCTCTGTGACCACAATGTCCACACTGCATAGAGCAACCGTGGTGGGGATGTGGTGGAAGGTATGGGTCAAACTTTTCCAACATCAGAAAACCCGTGTTGCTCTTGGAAAACCATTTTAGACCTTTATAATATTTTATGGATGTTGTATTTCCATAAGTTACCACTGTTTCCTCATTGATTATTAAGAAACTCAAGGTAAAAGTCATGTTCTCCGTGTGTATGTGCATATGAATGTGTACATATGTGTGTTCAGGTTCCTGTGTCTGTGTGCAAATGTGGAAGGCAGAGGAGGGTATCAGTGAGGCCAGCTGGCTGGCTAGGGAGCTCCCAGATTCTATCTGCCACTCCCTAACACCCCAGCACTAGGGTTATAGACGTATGGAACCACAACCAGCTTTTATATGAGTGTTGGAGATTCAATCTCAGGTCTTCATGCACAGTGAGCCCTTAAGGTCAAAATTTAATAAAGGACACAGGATCTCATTATATGGATTTGAGATTCTGTTCTCATTTTTACTTCATTTTTATCTCACGTGTGTGTGTGTGTGTGTGTGTGTGTGTGTGTGTGTTACATACTCTATTTCTAAACCTAAAAAATATAGGAAAGATGAACATGACTAAATGACATCATTCTTTGCCTTCATAGGCCTCTAAACACTAACAGGTACTGGTAGTCCAGGCCCTCACAGAACAGAATATCAGGAATTATTTTGTTTGCTCGTTCCTCACTCATGATTTCACAGAATCCTCATCAAATCTTATAAAGAAAGTAAGGCTGATAATATTTATGTTTTTACAGAATAGGAAGCAAAAGGGTCTTGCCAGAGAAATTGACCCATCCAAAGTCACCAACTGTAGAGAGCACAGCCTACGACTTTAAAGCCGGCATTCTAATCTCAGGTTGCTGCTTTCCCCTTACTTAATTCTGCCAGGTTCAGTTTTATCACCTGTACAATTCGGCACCTGCACCCTCGTGAGTTCCCTTCCAGTTCCCTCCTTCCTGGGGACCCCAGCAACTCACTTAGATGCATTCTCTTCAGCCTCTTGCAGCTGTTGTGTTGTGCCCAAGATGAGAAGGATGAGTTCGCATACAATATGATTACAGGCTGTAACCACAAAATTCCACTTTAAGAAATGTGAAGTCCATATTCCTTCCCAAAGGAGACATCACAGGCTCGAGCTTTGAAGGGAAATTGTAAACGAACAAGATCGTCTATTCAAGTATTGATTGTGTGTAAAGGAGCCTTAGTATCTCCCCAAAGCTTGTTAAACCCTAGTGTCTTTGTCTATGCAGTGGGAATAAGACCCACCCAGCAAGGTCAAAGGTGAGCAGTATGGTGCCCTGTGAAAGGCAAATCCAGAGTCTGTCTTCATGCTCACAATTGTGATGAGGCCTCTCTAG
This sequence comes from Psammomys obesus, assembly GCF_907164565.1. NCBI lineage: Eukaryota > Metazoa > Chordata > Mammalia > Rodentia > Muridae > Psammomys > Psammomys obesus. Next base: position 1,306,266 of record NW_026596109.1, read on the forward strand.
CAGCAGCATACCCCTGACTTTGTTTACTCCCAGAGCGTTGAGCCTGGGAAAGGTAGCCATTTTCTGCATTTATCCAAATATTTACAGCTATCTATTGAGGGTTTCCTCAGGGTGCTTTGCACAAGAATGAATAAAATAAGTGTCTCTATCTGTATATAAATAACTGACATTCAACATATGGAGCTTTAGAAGAGTGTAAGATAATAGAGAGCAAAGGAGATTTTGACCAAATCTGTGTGAAGAGAGTGAGATGTCACATTATATTAGCTGGTGAAAAACTGAATGGAATAAGGAGAAAAAAAGCGTCAGAGACTTCTGGACAGAAGAAATCACACGTGTGCATGTGCACACACACACACACAAGAAAAAGAGGGATAAACTTATATATGTCAGAAAGTGATTTTATAAAAGAAAAGGAAAAGAAAAGTGAGGCATTACTTCTGGTTAGGATGAGAAGACAACAGGGGGAGAATGAGCAAAAGGGAAGTCTGAAAAAGAAAGCATATGATAAAAATCAGTGTGAAATGCCAAGTTGGGGACAGCCTGTGGTGTTTCCAAGAGTAACAACTGAAAGGCACTTTCAGGCATTCTCACTCTTGGTTATTAGTACAGTGCACAGAAGCTTAAACATAACTTTCACGGAGGAAGTGGCTCTGTCCCACTGAGTCATTTAGATCTGCATTCTACCATCTCGCTGCTCTCTTGCCTCCCGGGAATTGTCCTGGCACTCATACTCAAAGTTATGTCCTCTCTTTAGCCTTTTGGAAGGGCTACCATCAAGGCAAATTTCCTTTAAACAAGTGATATAAGAATTGTGTGCCACTCATGTGTCACTGAGACCTTAATCATATGTCACTTATTTCCCTGAAAGGAGGGATGGAAAGTATATGCCCTAAACTGTTCATTTATATATCAAAGACTAGAACATTGGGGATTGGGAAGGAGACAAACATATGCCCAAACTTGCTTACTTACTTAGGTGCCTTATGAATTGCTAGATTTAATTTTGCTTATAAAAGTTATCATTTATGATGCTATGTTAATCTTTCAAATGCCCATGTTAACTGGCTTGCTTTAAAAACTCATTAGCCGACTGAGGACTTACGTGGGGAAACTGAGAAAATAGAAAAATACATTTATTTTAACAATCCATTTTGTTCACAACTTAGAATAAATCAATTATTAAAGCATACTACAAATTTGAATTGCAACTCTAACTCTGTAAGGCTTTGGTGTTCTAATTTCTATGTCAATATCTTATGAAAAGATTAGAGCTCTATTTGGGTCAACAAAGCAGAATTCCTGGAAGAGCTGACTATTTTCAAGGCATAAAGCCAAACTACACGGAACCTCAGGCTCACGATGAGATTATCAACCCAGAGTGACCGTTCTTGAGGAGCACCTGCTTTTTGGTGTTGCAAAATGGAAGTGAGCTGAATGCAAACTCAAGATTTAGGACAAAGCAGTCAGGGTGTAAACACCCAATAAATGAGCACTGCCATTACTGGTGCCATTTTAATATTATTGAATCAATTCCTAGGTTGAAGGATATGATGGAAGTGATGATTTGTGAGCAGAGATAGAGTCTCTTCTACTTTTATAGGTGGGCAATTACACAACAAGAAAAGTTTTTTCTTGAATTGTCCCTGCTGATCTAACTCCTTGAAAACTACCATTGATGGTGCCTTTCCCTTGCTTTCTCATCTCTGTGCCATTATGTTATCTTTGGCTGTGACCAAAATAGAAAGAAAAACTTTAAAAAGTGATTTGTTTTGGTTCATAATTTCTGAGCTTTCATCCTACTGATTCCTGGCCTGGGGCCAGGGTGGGAGGGGTAGGGGATGGGAGAGGTGGGCATGAGTGTTGGGAGGGGGGTGTTCCACTGGAATGAGGCTACTCACTTCATGGTGTCCAGGACACACACACACACACACACACAGAGAGAGAGAGAGAGAGAGAGAGAGAGAGAGAAGCCCTAAGATCAGACATAGCCACAGGGACAGACCTCCAGTAATTTTCTTCCCTAAATCTAAGCCTCAGCTCCTTCTAGAACCTTCTAAAATAGTGCCACTGACTAAGGGAATATGGCAGAACACTCCATAACCAAACCTAACCTCAGCATCCACTGAACCTTGCCATGATTTGCAGCTAAGCTCAGGCCTTTACGTTCCCAGCCCCCACGTGGCCCTTTTGGCCAGAGTAAGCTTCTTAATCGGCAAATTTTGTTTTACTTCTTTCTTTGGCTAAATAGCATTGACTCTGTCCCAATCATGCAAATGAAAGCCTAAATTGCTCACAAGGCTCTTCGTGATCTTGTCTTAACCTGACATTCTAACCCATCCTCTGGTTACTGCAAAGCAGGTTAATATAAACTAATTAGCCATCGTCAGGCACTGCTACACATTACCTGGAGAGGAATGACCTGTTCTTCCCCTGTCTGACAAATGTGTACTTTTGGATCATCACAAATGTCATTTATTCCTTCCCAACCCTCATGACTCTACTGGTATAGTCATGTAGACTTGATCACTACTGTCGTGTGTGTGTGTGTGTGTGTGTGTGTGTGTGTGTGTGTGTGTATACACATACATATGCATATTACTGTTCAGCTTTTACCCTTGGACTAAAAGCTTTTTAAAGGCAGCGATAACGTCATATTCTTCTCCATCCCTAGCTCTTAACACACCAATGTGCTTAGAACATGGCTTAATATGACTAAACTAATTTATGCATATTAGTTGAATATTTCTCATCTTCCAAATGAAGAAACTAATGCTTGCCGAGGCTAAATAATTTGTGTAAAGTCACATGGTCTGAGCAACATTAAGACCCAAGTTGGACTCTGAAATGCATTGCATATTGTTAACTAGAGAGTCATAGAAAAGATCACTTTTGTAATGGCCCCAACCTACCACATTAAGTCAGGATCATGAACTACAGACAATGCAAAGAAAACTCAGTTACCAACAACTTACAAGGCCTGGCTTGCTTAGCAGTAAGGGGTATTCAGACCATGGCAATGCAGTGAGAACCTCTTGGACTTATCTGAAGTTCTTTTTTTTTAATCGTTTTTATTGATTCTTTGTATTATTTCATTCACCCCAGTCCCATCATCTCTCCTCTCATATCTGCCTTTCACCCTTGCAACTTCCTCCCCAAAATAAAACACGCAGACACACGCACACACACACACACACACTACCACCACCAACAACAACAACAGCAAAGCACAGAAAACCTCTCATTGTGGAAACTGTAGTATGTCACAGTGTGTCCCGCAGTATATCCCTCTGTCCACACACCTTCACTTGTGAATGTTCACAATATGTAATATGTAATACGTCAATGGTCTCTGGCTTCTGTGACCCCATCCATATCGGATCCTCATCAGGATTCCTCCTGGTTATCCCGTTCCTTCCCTGGGCCATGGAGATCCTGCAGCTTTGGGGCAGCAGGATGGGCCCTTTAATGTGCCCCAACCATCACACATTATATGGAGGTTGGAGTAGGCCAGTTGAGAGGCTGGGTGGTAGCTGTTCAGGTCAGCTTGCTGGCTCCCCACGCCAAGCTCTCCAGCACTGCTCTGGCTAGGCTACCCAATGCTATTGGCAGGAGGTAGCGCAGGCTCTCCTCCTCTCCTTTACTCAAGGCAGGCAGAACCCATGCCTCCAGAGCCCACTCCACTCTGCTGCCCAGTCAAGGCCGGGGTCCCTTTCCCAGGAGCTGCAGTCTGTGAGGAGCGGGGCCAGTTCTTCCACTCACACCCTGGAGGCTGGCTCACCAGGGCCTTTGCCATCAAAGCCAGCTCCACTCAATTGCCTGAGTGAGGTGCAGGGCCCACTCTTCTGATTGCTACTGCCATTGGGGATGGGGTTCAGGGCTAGCTCTCCCACTCTCATGCCCCCAGGGTCTGCTCTCCTAGCTATTCCAGGTGTCAATGGGGGAAGGAGAAGGGCATCACCGCCTCACCAACGCCAACTCATGCCAGGCTAGTGGTGGGCCAGCTCTCTCCTGTGCTCATGCCCAGCACGAGCATGCCTCTACCAGAGGCATGCCTCACCTGCCTCTACCAGAGCCAGCTCTACTGTGCTGCCCAGATGAGGTACAGGGACAGCTCTCCAGGGAGGGTCAGGTCAGCTCTCCTGTAACAGGCTGCATGGGGCTGAGGGCAGCCCTCCCCCTACCCAGCCACCTCTTATCTGAAAAATTTAAGACTTATTTATTTATTTATTTATTTATTTATTTATTTATTTATTTAATGTGTATGTACAGGTATGGGTGGGTGTTGGATTCCTTGGAACTGTAGTTACAGTTAGCTGTGAGCTGTCATGTGGTTGCTGAGAATTGAACCCAGGTCCTCTGGAAGAGCAGCCAGTGCTCTTAACTGCTGAGCCATCTCTCCAGCCCCCTTATCTGAAGTTCTAACCTTTGGTTAAATGGCTCTTCATTCTTACTAACAGGTCAGCATCCTGTTCTATAGGTGTTATTTTAACTTGCTGATGGCAACAGAGCCTGGTTCCAGCTGCACTAGGCCTAGAACTTTTTTTTTTTATTACTTAAACTATCATTTGTCACTAGAACGTTTTTTATTACTTAAACTATCATTTGTCGCCATGAACATCCTTATTACCTAAGTCTTTCCATTCAGTTTGTTTCTGTGTAATATACCAAGTGGAAGTGGATGCTGGTAGGCAGAGGCTGGATTAAATGTTGCAGGCTGTGTAAAGTAAAAGCTTATCCTAGTCTATGAAAACTGTCTAACACCAAGGGCAGCCACAGTAAAATTCCTCCCAGCAATGCTTAATCAGCTGCTAGCTGTTAAGTGCATGACTGATGCCAAAATTGTAATTCAAGATAAAATGTGAGACTCCTTTACTTTCACTGTGAAGGGTCTTATTAACTGGATAGATCTTTCTTTCACCAAAGACAGTTATGGAAACCAGAACACTAGAATATTTCTTAGTCCTCTTGGCTGGATAATTTTTTTTAAGTCAGGTGAGCAATTTCCAGTAGTGAAGGGACACAACGTAAACACATTAAGCAACAACACAGTGACAAAAAGTCTAAGTCTAGTTGTGATGTGTTTTTTTTTTTTCCCATTTAAAGAGATACTCCCTTTAATGTCATTGGTCCATGCTCTGCACCAAAGGCTATTCTCATGGTATAAACAAACACATAAAACAAGTTTGACGGTGAAATATTCAGATGACGACACAGTCGTTAGAGTCTAGGTTAGTGAAATGAGAAGGTCAATCTGAAGAAGGAATCATTTCACATACCGGTTATTAACGTGCCCCTCCCCCGGTCATTTCTTTTGGGGGGCGGGATAAGAAGCGGGGGGGGGGAGGTGGGGACTCTTGACTTTGAACAATCCAGGGTTTGCCTGAATATTGATAAATTAGGAGCTTGGCGACCGAATCAGAAGGTTGTTAAAGTATCAGTTCTTTAAAGGAGCCGCATTCTTGCAGGAGTCCACCTAGCCATTCCGTGTTGAGTCCTCTACAAAGAACAGGGCCGCTCTCTTCTCTTCTGAACCCAGGACGAAACCCTTATCTCACAGAAGTTGTCTGTGACATTTTGCTCCATCTTGATTTAATGCACCAGAGAGGGCCTTTAACTCTCGATCTCCATCGGGGTAAATAAAGGTTAAACCTCTCACCGACCTACTAACGAGCCTACTAACTCATGAGAGGCTCTGGAAAAAGAAGCCGAGAAAGCAGGTGTGCAGGCGTGATTAGCACATGCAAACCCGTCCTGACTGCGGGCAAAGGCACGACAAACGTCCCTTCTCTAAGAGCCTCCTGCCAGCTCCACAAGCAGGGAAACTTGCCCTGCGCCAAAACCCGGATCCCCGGAGCCGGGCCTACCACCGGAGGGGCCGTTCCGCAGCCTGGAGTCCCGACCCGAGCTTGCGCTGAAGGCCGGGGCTCCCATTGGCCACAAGCCGTGGGGGAGGAGGAGACTGTGCCGAGCGGGAGGAGGGGAGGCCCCGTCCCGTCCCTGCCCCCTCCGGCCCCTCCGCCTCGTGCGTGGTTACTATGCAAATTGCAGCGATTGCGGAAATAAACAAGGGGGTAGGGAGAGGAAAAGAGGGGCTGCCGAAAGGATCGCAACTTCTGCAAAGTCTCTTACAAGCACACCAGGCAAATCCAGAGAGAATCTGAGAAGCAGCCAGCCCGGGTTAGATTGGATCGCTTTCAAAGAGGAGAGAAAGAGAGACACAGAGAGAGAGAGAGAGACCGCGAGAGAGGGAGTGATTGTGTGAGAAAAAGAGAAAGAGAGAAAGAGAGAGAGAGAGCTCTGCCATGGCAGAAGCCTTTTGATTTGGAGTTAAAAAAAAAAAATTATCCAAGAAGCCTGCAATTGGCCAGCAGCTTTTAAAAAAGCTCTTCCGGGTTTTCAACGGTTCCAAGTTTATTTAGCTTTTTTTTTTTTTTTAATGCAAAAAAACAGGGGACAAGCTATGAAGCAATTCGTCTGAGCATTTTAAAGTTTCTCACGTACTCTTTTTACATTGCAATGGTACGTGGTACATCTTAAACTTTCTATTTTACATTTATACGATGTGCGTTATATAAACAACGGTAGAATGGTTATGCTTAATGGCTAAGACTTTAAAATTTTTCTAGCTTGAATATGCACTTAAGTGATTGCTGGGTAAATGTCTATTGTGATGGTTTTCTTTTAAAGATGCAGCTTTGTGGATGGCGTTTGTGGATGTGCAGCAGAGACTGGGTTTTTCTCTCTCTCTCTTTCTTTCTTTCTTTCTCTCTTTCCTTTTTTTTTTTTTTTTCAGGATTTGAAAAAATTGCTGAGCTTAACAGATTTTTTTCCTCCTAGCGCTTGCTCGGTTCCAGAATAGGGAGGGGGGGAAGGGGGGGGGGGTCCTGTACGTGCTCGGCTCGGTTAAAGACGTCTGGCCTCTGCAGTCAACCTAACCCGAAAAGAAATGTCTGGACCCGAGAGTAATTGACGATTCGATCCTCTAATCAATGGGACAACATGCGAGATTGACAGAAGCCCTGTCCAATCATGAGAAAGCTTGGGGATACAATGGTTCGTAATACATAGGGGGCGGGGCAAAGGCGATCTGAAGTTCTCTGCAGTTCTAAAGGGGATGGTGTTTAGTTCAAGCTGTCAAAGATGCCAGCGCTTCCGGATTTAGCAACTACAATAGGAAAAAGTTCTCTTTCCCTCCCTCCCTCCCTCCCTCCCTCCCTCCCTTCCTTCCTTCTTTCCTTCTTTCTTTCTTTCTTTCTTTCTTTCTTTCTTTCTTTCTTTCTATAGGAAGAAAAAGCTGCTTGGGGGGATTTTTGCGTGAATCCTGAGTGCCTTTTAACTTTGCTCTTCTGGAAAATTCTGCCAGAGTAATATTTAACCTTGCATTAGTTATTGTTCTTAAAATACTCAGGGAAGTTGGTTGCTTGCAGAAGGAGAGATTTAACTTCTTTGAGAATATTCCTCAATTTGGGAACGTGCACTGGGCTTTTCAAAACTCGTCACTGGTTCTTTTAGAATATTTGGCATATCAAAGAAAGAGAATGCTTCCTAGGTAGTTGGACAGCTGTTCTGTAGATCTGAAGAAGAGGAGGGAGAAAATGGATTTTCTTGAGTTCTGCTGTTGCAGATTCTGGTCGGTGGTAGCAAGGAGCATTTTAAGAGGCTCCAGTGCACATCTCTTCCAGTTACCACAACAACCCTACTGAATTGTACAGGTGTGGAAGATAGCTGACTCCTGCTAGCTGGAGTCTGGCCTCTGGTTCCAGTCCTTGACATCTGCATGGTGGAAACCAACTGCCTTAGTTTGTCTTGGGGATGTAACTTGCAGCCTCTGGTTCAAATATATCAACCACCCCCCTAATTCTGAAGGGAATGAATGGAAAATAATATGGATTCTTTACTTTTTTTTTAATGAGGATTTAATTCTCATCCAATTATTTTCTGAGGCTTTGGGCCTTCCAGACAGACTTTGTTTGGAAAGTAGATGGGACAATTCACTTGTATGCTCAATTCAGCAATATGACTCAGTTTGGGATTATATGCAAATAAGGGACCAGCAAGTAAGAAACTAGTGAAGAAAAATGCTGAAAAGTGCTAGCTTGTAGATTTAGTCTTGGTAATAACTATAGAGCAAATGGTATTGCCACTTAGGAATCCTACTCCCATTTTCACTACTTTGGGCATTAAAATCTAAATCACATTAATACAATTTCCCAACTAAGTAGACTAGAAATGAGAGGTATTTCAGATGTATGTAGAAGTGAAACTTTATTGACGTAATTTATACATCTAAGAGGATTTCACTAAAGCTGGCAAGGTAACGTTTCTGCAAATAAAACAGTAAATGCAAGGCTGGGCTCTGTGCCAGGAAGAATATGGATAGCAGAGAACATGGCAGGAACCTCCTTTTTGCAAAGACAATCGGGTTTCAAGGCAGCCTCCTACCACTTGCAAAATAAACGACTGGAGTAATGTTTCCAATAAGGGGTTTACCCTTCCTAACAATGGGTCATTTATATGATTGCAATACACTAATTTTCATATATCACCTGCATTTTGTCCACTCTCTCTTCTCCCTTCTCTTTGCCCCTCCCCCTCCCCCCTCTTTCCTTATCCTTCCTCCCTCTCCCTCCCTTACTATCTTTGTGAACTCTAGACAAGGATTTACTTTTGCAACCCAGAAGAAGGGAGAAAGTTGGAAATGCTTTTTACCCCGGGTCTGTCCTCTGAGGAACATCTGTTTCTTTGTGTGTTTAAATTTATGCCTGTTGGAGAGAAAGTTACCAGAAGCCATTCTGTAACTGTAACTCTTCTACGGTATTTTTCTCAAGTCTAGTTTGCAAAGGCTGTAGTTGGAACTGGGCTTTGTAGTGCTCCCCCCGCCTTCCACCCTCCTCCGGAGCGGGGGAGGGAGCGGGAGCTGGCACAGATAGGAGAGAAAGCAGGAGCGGATGTGGAGGGCTTTGGTGCTGAACTTGGATCCAGCCCTTGCCTAGAGGGCGCAAACAATCGTCCCATATCCAAAAGTCTTACGAAGGGCGCCAAAAGTTACTTAAGATAATATTGCTAACCGCAGAATGCTGGAAATCGCGGGCACAGCCACCGCCGCAACAAAAGAAGTTTCTAAAGTGGAAATATCAGCATTCAATTACTTTCCCCTATTTAAAAAAAGAAGGCGCGCCGACAGCCAGTTATTTAAAAAAAAAAAAATCCCCTTGAGAATCAAAAGTAAGAATCTTTGCTGTTTTGAAAAGAGGCAGATGCGAAGTGTATCTTTGTACACACACACACACACACACACACACACACATACACACACGAAACACTTTGGAAGAGAGCTTCCCCAGAGCATACACACGGGAAAATAACATGTCATTGTGCCTCAGTTACATGTTGAGTCCCTCAGCCAGAAACTTCTGTCGAGGAAATCTGGAGAGTCTTGACGTTATAGACCCCAGCAAAGGGTTTCTTGGCTAGGAATGTTTCTGTAACTCCTCTTAGCTTGGAGGATATTTCTTCCTTACTGAATGCCACGAGGAGTCAAGGAAAGGCGGTTGCTTGGTTTGGGGAAAATGGACGACCTACTATAGGTTGACGTTATTACTTTCCTTCAATCCTTAATAAGTAATCAGACAGGTTTCCAAGAACATGCAGGAACAGGGGGAGAGTGGGAAAGAATGGATTCTTGAGCATTAGCCCTAAACGGACTGGAGAACAAACAAAACGTTAGAGATGCCGACTGTTTCAGAACGTTTTATTTTGGCCTTCTCTACTAGCATTTTTGCCACTTCCAAAAAAAAAAAATCTGAATGAAAAGTGCCCACACACTATCAGCCACTCTCTTCTGTCCGGTGGGCATGCCTGCAGACTCTAGCCCTGTCACCTTCAGCAGAAAGCAGATTCCTGTTCTGTGTGCCAGTGTCGGAATCTGGGAATTTTTGAGGATTGGTAAATACAGAAGGCGGCAAAACTTCAGGAAGGAGAGGAGGAGAGAAATGAGAGTTTGCAGGAGACAGGTATACTTTTCCCCCTTCCAGGAGAAAAGAGAGTCTAGAGAGAAAGTATTAAGTTGAAAAGAAAAGAAGAAGAAGAAGAAAAGGAAAAAAGAAAGCTGGAAGAGCAGGCTTGTTGGCAAGGTGCCAAACCCTAAACCACCCCCCCCCCTTCTGCCAAAACAATACTTTAGCAAACCTAAAATAATTGCAGGAAGCTCTTTTCCATTTTGAGAACTATTACCTGGGGGAAGGAAAGAGCGGGGTCTCACAAAACGCACCCTTGGAGAGTGTGTCTGGGGAACCGGGACTCAGGCATTAGCCCATCGGTCAAGTTCTGGGCTCCCACTTGGGGATACTAGCTTATCCCTTCCCTAAGGGGACAACCCTTTCACCGTTTTCCTTCCCAACCTACAGAGAGATGTCCCAGCGAAACCGCTGTTGTTTCTGACATGACAAAACTTTTCTGGGCGTTTGTGTTCCAACCCACCAGCTCCAGAGTTCTGGGAGAGAAGAGCGGTCACTCAGGACTCTTCGCCTTCCTTTCTCTAGATCCCCGTACTTCCCCCGCAATCTGGGGGATGTTTCGGGGTGATCTTACCATTCCCCAGTATCCGGGTTCTGACTGCCATAGGGCCAAAGCCGCACAAAGTTAGTAGGGCTTTTGTGCATAATTACCTCTGCCGAGGACACTATTCCCACCGAGAGCTTCGCAGGAGAGATTAGTGTGCTTTGAGCTTTACCGCATTTCAGAGGATGAGGGGGGGGGGGAGGAAAAGTAACCTAGAAGGTCTGGTTTTTACAAGAAATTTGCATACATGCAAATGTCCCGCGCGCCCTTCTGCGGGACTCCTAAGGGAGCAGGGGCAGCGGGGCCAAGGGGGGGGGGGATGCGGGGCTCCCCGGCAAAGTTGTCCCAATCCTCTCCCGACGCCCGCGCAGGGCTGCGGCGCGGGGCTGGGAGGGGGGGATGGGGAGGAGGAAAAGTAGTTTTGTTTGCTTAAGCACATCCTGTGGCAGCCTATAGCCGCCCGGAGGACACGCTGGAAAACCGCTCCGCCGTGCCGCCGCCGCGTTCCCGGGACCGCGCCAAAGCGGGGCGGGGTGGTGGGGGTGGTGAGGGGGGGGGGTGGCGGGGGCCGCGGGAAGGCACGGAGCGCGGAGCGGGCGGGCGAGCGAGCCAGCGAGCGAGCGGGCCGCGCAGACCGGGGACCGGTGTCAGCGCCGCAGCCGCCCCTCCCCCACCCGGCCCCCCCC
>NW_026596109.1:1317914-1349638 GCF_907164565.1 Psammomys obesus
GGGGGGGAGGGCGGCGGCGGCGGCGGCGGCGGTGGCGCCGCGGCGGTGGGCTGCAGCTTTAAGAAAGTAACTTTGTTTCCATGCGGGAGCATTCCTCCTGCTCGGCCATTTGTAGTGGGCACATGGCTAATGGCGCCCTCTTATTAATGCGTTAATTAATATCGGGGCGCCGGACTGCGGAGCGCCCCGCACGTGTCGTCCGCGGCTGCAGCCCCCCATTGACACGCTGCAATCTGGACTCGGCGTCTGCGGCGCCGAGCGCGGTGCCCGCCGTTCCCCCGCTCCGGGGAGGGGCGGCCGAGCCCCGCCGGGCAGCCCCGCACGCCGGCTGCCCCGGGGGCGCCCCTGCCCGCCGCCTGGGCTCCCGCGCCGCCGCGCCCCCCCGCCCTCCTCCCCCGCCGACGCCCCGAACTCTCTTACTTTTGTTTTGTGCCAGCTGGCGGGCCCCGGGCCGGGGCAGCGCCCCTTCTTCCCTCGCCGGGCGGCTCGAGGGTCTCGCCCGTGGGCTGCACGGCCCCGCGCGCCGGCCCGGGACCCCCGCGTCCTCGCCTCCCGCCCTCGGCCCCGGGGCGAAAGTTTCGGGGCGTCGGGCGTGCCCAAAGCCGCGCAGGCCGGGGAGCCCGCCGAGGCCGCGGGGTCGGGCCGGGCTGGGCCGCCGCGAGCGCGGCGTGGGGCTGCGGCCCGAGGTCGAGCGGCGGAGCCCGAGCCCGCTGCCCCGCCGCCGCCGCCGGTTCACAGCCCCGGCGGCTCAGCCCGCAGGACCCGGCAACTTTCCCTGCAGCCCCCGCTGGCAGCGTGGGGCCTGGAGCCCCTCCGCCCCTCCTGCCCGAGCCTCCCAGCCCAGCCCTCCGGCGAGGAGACGCTGCTATTTTGCGGCTCCGGATCTCGTCCCGTTTGAATACATTATTTATTTTCTCTGACTAAAAGGCAGAAAGTCAGAGTGATTTGCGCTCTTTTTTTTCCCCTCTGTGAGCACCGAGTCTTTATATGGCTTTAAAACATTGCACCCCGACCAGTAACTACCTACATGAAGTTATACTGTCGGAGCATCAGCTTTAGACCCCTCAAAACCCTGCTACCACTGTGCCTTCAATGAGCAGGAGCTAACGGTTTACCCGGAATATTTTGGAAGGCTGAAAGTATCGGTAGCTTTTCCTCTCCCCTCTAGATTCTGGATTTATTTCCCACATGACTCCGCTTCTTACTGCAGTATCTAACAGTATTAACACTGGCTATTTGATCTCCGAAGACTCTTAAATGCATCTTTTATGTGGAGATGGTCTGTTTGGGATTTAGGCCTCACATTAATAATGGATAGCAGTTGTTTTAGTTATTGTAAAAGCACCCCCCCCCCGCTCCCCGCGCGCAACTTCCAAAGTTACTATTTTAGTAACTCGTGGAAGTATGGAATGAAACTTCTCCAGTTACTTCTGGCAAGGTTCACCACTGCATATGGATAAGATGCAAAGTGTAAGATAATTTGAATGAATTATGGTCTGCAGTGAAAGTGCTGAGATTCGAGGGCTGAAATTCTAGCTGGCAAAAGTTTGCAACACATAGAACTTGTAGATAATAGCAGCATGCTGCAATAGTGAGAAAGACCCTTGTGGACACAGCGGTGTCTTCCCGAGTGAGATTTGGAAAGATAAAAGTTCTGGTCTGGGGTTGTGTATTTCAGGAGCATACCTGTGTGCCCATGTAGGCCCCAGGCGCAGTCAGGTATTTAAGAAAGTTGGCTTCTCTTGAGTTATTATCACATTAAGAAAGTTTTTTTTTTCCTTCCCCTTTCCCCTCCTACAGACTTGGCAACATTGATTGATGCATTCACTAGGCCTTCACATCACTAAGAGAAACGCTTATTTGCTGTAGCAGTTTGTGAAAAAAAAAATGTACAATAAACAGGGAATAAGGGCTCGTTTGTTTTATGAGACGGTCTTTAAAAGTTGATTTACAATTTATTTAACTTTCTGGAATATTTATAATACGTTAGAGCCGGTTTCAGAAAGAAAAACTTGGGTCGTTTATTGCTCATTTAAAAAATAAAAAGATCCAGTAAGCATGGTGATAAATGGACTCTAACTGAAAGAGTAAGCTCAGTTGGCTGGTGTGTACTTTGCAGGGCTTTACCCTGAGAATGCTGGGCCTCTTCTGATTGAGGATGGCCATATCACAACCAACTCATGTACCTGCCGAAATACTGACAGTTCAGCAGAAATTTATGAGTAAACCTTTTTTTTTTGGGGGGGGGGAGGGAAGGAGTTTCCAGTACTGCCACTATTCTGTGGCTCTTAAATTTGGCCTGCTTTCAGACAGAGCCACAGTTTAGATGCTGATTCAAAGTAACGTGGCTTCGATGCAGGTCCTCAGGTTTATTTTTATTGGTGGGCTGTAACATTCTCACCAACTACGTATGTAAAATATTACTTGTTTTCTCTGGAATATTTTTTGAAATATTACAAAGTTCAGCAACATATCTTATGAGGACATACACACACATTACCCCCCCCCCCCGACCAGAAACATTTATGCTTTTCTTGGACATCTCCTGTAATTTTTTTTTTTCTTTTTTAAAGTTTGGATGCTTTGGGGGCATATTTCTATCAATAAATTGACTAAGTGTAATTGTCACGTGAGTAAAGTTATATAAAATATTATGTACTTTTATTCACATTCTAGAAACCTTTGGGGAGTTATATATTATAAATACCTCTGACGTAAAACTGGGGACAGAGATTGTCCATGATGACCAGTTGACCTTATTGTCAATTTATTTATTTATTTTTTTATGAGAAGGTATTATGGGCATTTGGTTGGCAGGTGAATGCAATGATTTCGAGCATGAACTGAGTTTTTAAGAAGTATTTGGGGAGTATCTTTGGATGTACAGCATAACCACACTAGAATGTTTATTTAACATGTTTATTGTCACTAGTTAGGCAACGCCTTAGCACAGCTATGGTATATTTGGAGCTGTTCGCATTGTGAGATGGAGCTGAGTCTTTAAAATGGAAGTCTCCTTTTGGAGAAGGCTCACTGTGTAGTTTAAGGTCAACTTCAGGGTTCTTTCCACAATGCCCCAGAACCTGGTCTCTGGCATACCCTGTCTACCTCTGGATGTCAGTCAATGTGAACTACATGAAATGCATGTATTTCGGAGCATTTCAAGGATGAGCTCAGAATTTAGCAATGTTTAAAGGCTTTGTGGTTTGGCGTGTACCTTAGCGGATAAACTGTGACTTGCCCCCTCTGTTTCCCCCCCAAAGGAATAAGGATTCTCAAACATCACACAGTTTTAAAATGCTAATGGTTTATGGTAAAGAATAATATAATTCTTGTATTTTATTCTTTTCCCCCCACTTGAAGAATGCATACATGTTAACCAAAGCTCACTACTTCTTTTTTGATTCCTTTTTTGAAAAAGAGTAAGTTTCAAAACTGAACTTGAGCCATGAAGCCTAAAATTTGTGTAGAAAGAGGAAAAAGGCCAATTATTATAACAATTAAATATACATTTTGTTATTATACACTTACTTACTTTGCTATATCTAATATTTACATGATTGATTAAAATTTGTAAAAACAATTCAACAGATTTGACTATTAAAATATATTACTTTCAGTTTACATTTGAATGTTTAAATTTTTAACAATTTTTAGTAGTAATTTTGTTTTCGGTATTACAGTGTTTTGTACTTCAGGGATGTATATATTTAGATTGCTGTAACAGACATACAAAAGAATATATCTTATATTTGTTCCCTCGAACTCTTCTTAAGAAGTCACCAAGTGTCCCTCTAGTTTTCTTATCTTCATTTATTTGAAAGTAAATAATTTATCTTGAGAGGCATTTGTGGCAGAAAGCCGTTATATAGAATTGGTGTGGTCTAGTTTAGTCAGGAGTTGGCTGTTCTCTCTGAGCATTTTTGAACGTTACTCCTTAACTCTTTTTAATTTTTGTATTTAAATTTCCTAACCAACATCAAAACATATAAGAGTCACATATTTTTAAGTAAAGCAGGTAGCAAAATCCAAATGCTTTAAATTCAATTTTCTCTTCAATTATCTGACTTTTAGAGAGATCAGTGAAGGTTTTCCCCGAGTCTCCTGTTTGCTGATGGGAAAAGGCTGAAACACTATTTTAAAAAACGAGACAACATGTTCTGTGGGGCTGATTACTTTTGAGGGCGTTCCATAGTCCTATCAGCACACTAAATGTGTTTAGTTGCAAGAGTGCTGTCACGGCGAGCTGCTTACTCTCCGGCATGGGGCTTTGCTTTGTTTGGCATGCCCCCCCCCCTTTTTGTTCTCTTCCCATAGTTCAATAATGATTTCTTGGCCATAGATCTTTTATTTTAACCGATTGAATACCAAATCTTCCCTTCTTTTCCGTAAAGACTTGACAGTTCTTTTTTTTTTTTTTTTTCCTTCTTCTAATTAAAAAAAAATTTTTTTTTTTGGTAAATTATCTGTAACTATAATATTAGAAGTTAATTAAGATATTACCAAAAGACATGAGAGGCAGCTCGGAGTCTACACAGACCCTTCGGAGAGAGAGAGAGAGCCTTTGTCTTCATTGACGGTAGAGATGGGTCCCGCTCCTAGACTTCCATAAACATTGACTGGCACCTGAGTGTTCAGTATTTGCCAATCTGGAGGCCAGGCCCTGGCTGCACTACAAGTGGTGAGCAAGGCTGGGACAAAATTAGATATGGCCTCCTTGAAATAGAGGTAAGGGCATAGAGTGTTATAAGCATTTAGATGAACTGCACTTGCTATGCGAAGGATTTGGGGAAGTAGGCCGCATGATAGAATGTGCCAAAATGTTTAAAAATTCTTAGCAATCTTTTCCTTTCAGATCGTAAGCAATGGTACTGAGGTGTATCCCCATTCCCCTTGATTGCTCTTAGGGATTTTATTATGATTTTTAAAGGAATGGAATACTTGGACCACATTTCATGTGAAATGAGGGATTTCTTTAGGGCAGCTCCCAGAGGCAAAGTTGCCTCCTTTTGTGTTGGTCGCATTCATATTTTTGTTTTCATTTCCCTTCTCTAGGATGAGTTTCATCCTTTCATCGAAGCACTTCTGCCCCACGTCCGCGCCTTTGCCTATACATGGTTCAACCTGCAGGCCCGAAAGCGAAAATACTTCAAAAAGCATGAGAAGCGCATGTCGAAAGAAGAGGAGAGGGCCGTGAAGGATGAACTGCTAAGTGAGAAGCCGGAGGTCAAGCAGAAATGGGCTTCCAGACTTCTGGCCAAGTTACGGAAAGATATCCGACCCGAGTACCGAGAGGATTTTGTTCTTACAGTGACAGGGAAAAAACCTCCGTGCTGTGTTCTTTCCAACCCAGACCAGAAAGGCAAGATGCGGAGAATTGACTGCCTCCGCCAGGCAGATAAAGTATGGAGGTTGGACCTGGTCATGGTGATCTTGTTCAAAGGTATTCCGCTGGAAAGTACTGATGGCGAGCGCCTTGTCAAGTCCCCGCAGTGCTCCAATCCAGGGCTCTGTGTCCAGCCCCACCACATAGGGGTTTCCGTTAAGGAACTCGATTTATATTTGGCATACTTTGTGCACGCAGCAGGTAAGTACAACGGGAAGAACTTCCGCTCTCTTGTGTATGTCTCTTCTGCGGGCCTCTGTGAACGCTGCACCATTCCCGACCTCCCCATAGCAGAAACCTAGGGCATCGGGCCAGTGAGGTTTCAGAGGTAAACCAGAGCCAAAACAGTTGAACAACCTGCCGCCCCTGTCTGAGGTGCCACCCTCATTGAGGCATAAAAGCAAAGCTCTCAGAGAATTAATTCCCACTCAGGTCACGTATGGTAAGTAATGCTGTCAGAGGTCTTGCTAGTTCAATGGGTGAGGAGTTGTAGTCATGTTATTTCTGACTCATGGCCAGAGAAGTCTCCTGACGACCCTCGTAATAAAACTCGGTTGTGATCTTGTTAAAATACATTTAGTTTGTTTCTGGCTGCTTTTCTGTTGGGCCGGTTTCTAGCCCTCAGATACCTCTTGCACCCCCTGCCAGTTAAGAAGTTGGAGGTAAGGTTACTATCAAAATGCCGGTCACTTATGAAAGACAGATAATCACATTAATATACAAGCTTAGCAGCTTTGCATGTGGGAATTCTCGGTGCCATTTCAAATGGCCAAGGGAAACCAATCAACTAAATTCTAAGCAGGTGACAGAGGGGTTAATAGTAAATGTGACCAGCTCACATAGCCTGTCTGAATGCATTGAGAAATCGCTATTGGTAATTGATTCATCGACCTATTTTGATTTGTACGAGATTCACTATTGATTTTGAGACATGTCTTTCCGGAGCGTGCTTGAGAATTTCCAAGAGCACTCAGGAATCAACTGTTGAGGACTGGGTGAAATAATGCAGCTTTACTGTGTTCTTTTCGTCTTGTTTTAGACAAAGGCTCATTGTGTTACATGAAAGCTCAGGTCTTGTGTAACTTGTTGACTTTTTATATGTACGTATCAGCCTTGCTAGATTGCCTTCACAGCAGTTGCCTAAGCCAGATGGGAGAAGGAAAGTTGTGGAATCCTACCAGTGACTTGTTTGGAAGCGCCCTTTGTCTCTCTGTTTCTGTCTCTGCCTGTCTGTCTGTCTGTCTGTCTGTCTCTGACTCTCGTTTTCCCTCTTTCTCCCTGTCTCTCTTTCAAACATACACACACACAATGAAAAGATTACTACCTACAAAGTCAGCAGTAGTTTGCAAAAGATTTTTAAAATCTGAACAATTTTAACTTTCAAATAAATGAGCTAACATTCTGCTCTATTATTTTATATATATATGATTTAGAAAGAGAACTTTTGTTACTCATCTGTCCTTACTTAAGACACTGGAGAAACTGACTTTGCAAGCGTGTCACATCCTCGTTTGTGTTGTGTTGGCAGGGAATCCATGTGTGTTTCACAGGATGTGCTCTGAAAACGTTTCAAATATTTGGGCTTTTGAAAATGTATACTCAATTATAAGGCATGCCTGTTGCTTTAGCCAGTTCTAGGCGGGATAAATCCTAAACAGGAATAAGTGGCCTTTCCTTAACCCTCCTTAACCTTGCTGCCCATTTTTCTTGTCTATAGTAAAAGCAATGTTAAAGGTTTTTGTTTTCTTCTTCTTCTTCTTCTTCTTCTTCTTCTTCTTCTTCTTCTTCTTCTTCTTCTTCTTCTTCTTCTTCTTTGTATGTGTTAAGTGCTTGAGGGTGAAAAAACAGTTAACAGGCATTCTCAGTGCTTTCTTAGCATACTCTTTACATCGAGTGTTACCTTTAGATAGTTAGGAAAAGAATTTATTAACGATAGTGAATGTTCTAATCGGGAAACTTGGAGACTTGAGTGTGCCAACAATTAACACAGCATCAGAGCGTGCTTCCTATGAGAAAGAACCAAAATTGCGATGTCTGTGGAGTCTCTGCAGTTTGAGCAAGACCCATTCTGGGCTCTTAAGTTAAGCATTTCTCTGAGGACCTCGGGAAAATTACCTTTAAGGACATTTAGCTGTGTGGCTCTTCTTGTTCCTTGGTTCACCTTTCACTGTTGGTGGTTTTTTTGTTGTGCAGTTACTTCCTGTCCTTAAGCTAGCACAGTTGTTTGGCTGGTCCAGTGTCTGAAGGAATGGTGCTGCTGTAACATTTGGGAGGTTGCTTGGGAAGGTTCACGTTCTTACAGCTTATGAAAGATTGATTGACAGCCACATGGATCAGACTACCTTCGGTTTGGTATTCCTCACGTATCCCAGAATTCCTCCTCAGGCCTGAATACCAGCCAAATGCCTGGCCATTGGTGTCTAGAGCACTACAGTAATGGCTGTCTGTGTGTACCCACAACAGGGAGCTTGCAAAAAGAAAATAGTAAAGGGCTTTTATCAGAAAACATCTCAAATTTGACTTAAGATATTTTGAGACCTCTTATTTGTAGAAGAGAGGTTGCTGATGCCAATGTGAGGTAGGTTGGTCAACCTGTGTCCAGCTGATTTGACAAGCATCTGTTATAATGCTGAAGATTTGTAAACACTGAACAATGTTTTTAACCTCCTTAAAAGTTTTGAGAACTTGCCAGCATTGGCAAGAAGCAGAGACTCTGAAGCATGCTTTCCAACCCAAGCCAAAACCATTGTGGCCTGTGCACCTGTAGTGCATTTTTATTTTCATTTCTTTGAAAAAAAAAATGTATTCTTTTTCCTTCCAGAATGCTTCCTTTCCTCTACGTAGCCTTTCGAAATATGTACATTGATTGTTACTTCATGCAGTGGCTGCTTTTTTGGCCAAACATTAAAATGTGAATACTGGAAGCAAATGTATAATCAAATATTTGTTAGAAGCAGAGGTGATTTTTTTTTCCCTTAAGGCTTAGAGGTGATAAAAGGCAATCCTTTGACTACATCCCTGAATCTGGTGGTACCAGACTCTTGTGAGTTTTGTGCAGATAAACAGTAAGAAGAAAAGTGAAGTCAAGTGACTCCATAAGCCTGAAACTTTCATCCTGTTCAGTCCATGAAACAACAAAGCCATTTTATGTCTTTAATTTGGTCTCTGTTTGTGTTGTCTTTCCACGTATCATGTAACGACTCGGTGGTATTATGGTATCATGGCAAATGGTTTTCTTTGTGGGCGTGTAACAGTAAAGCTAATTTATGACCAGCCTTTACCAGATGATCTGTATCAGAATCTACAATATACCCGGCACGTGGCAAGGTCACAATTTAAGTTGTTAAGGTCATAACCTTAGCCACCAGGCATTTGACCTTTTAGATAAAGTTAACCTTTGTTCATTAGTAGGCACTCAACCGAGAACTTTCTGGAGAGTTTTTTTTCTTTCTTTCTTTCCCTCTTTTCTTCTTTCTTTCTTTCTTTCTTTCTTTCTTTCCTTCTTTCTTTCTTTCTTTTGAAACTGCTCCTGTAAAACTCTGGAAATGTAATCAGATTCTAGGGGTTCTGTTAAGTTAGTTAAATTTTGCTTGGAGTTTGGACTTTTAAAAGGACTTCTTTCTTGGACAGGGGTAGATCGCTTTATTTATGACATAAAATGATAGTCATTGTTTATGTCTTATGCTACCTGATGTGAGAGCAGAGCAACAGCTCTGAGATAGTCTTTACATGTGGTGACACTTGAAATCTAAAATTAAACAAGCGGAATTATGTTTAATTCAGCGGAGGCCCTTGCTAATTTGTAGGTGGCAACGGGCTCAAAGCTGAAGCACACTGAGCCATTGTCGCTCTTTAAAGGTGAGGGCTTTTCTAAGATTGCAAGTATTTTTAGTTGTCTTAAAAATCCACCTGGAAAAGCTTAAGTGACCAAAATTGTCAGCAAATTGCTGCAACTGCTAATTAGCCAGCGACAAAGGGACTGATGGCGGTGTAAGTAGCAGTGGAAGGTGGGAAGCAGCGCAGCGGCTGCAGGTTGGTCTGTTTCCGCCCTCGCAGGGAGAGGCATTTCAGCATCCCAACAGCCAGGTACCCATCCTGCGACCTGTAGGGCAGCACTGCTCATCACCACATCACACAGCCCGTACCAAACTCTTCCTCCGGCCATGCTTTCAGGAATGCTCGCGAAACTCTGCTGGCTTGCCCCTGGTGACTCACGTGTTTCCATTTCAGCCAAAAGAGGAGCTATTCCCATTCAGGTGCATGTTCGTTTTATTTTGGCTTTGCGACGACTGTCATTCCTTCATATAGTAGTAGAGAAAGCCATGATGTGCAGATAGACCAGATGGTCATGTTGACAGATTGAGAATTCACTTCCTACTGCTTCAGAGCAGGTGTAAGATGGGGTGTGCCTCCGAGTGTGTGCTTTGTGTGCAGGTGTGCACACGCAGGCCGCACCCAGAGTGCTGCTTAAGCAGTAGCAGTGGCATCAAAATGATTTCAATAGTGTTTTAAGTGTGGAATAATTAGACATAAGGTTACAGTGCATATAAAATAATTTTAAACATTAAACATGAGTCATTTTGTTATATTTTATAATTCTATGTCAAATTAATTTTTACAAGGTACTAATTTTTAGGTGACTTAGCACATTTGTTAGAGGGAGTTTTGCATTTCTAACATACATTCAGCATGTTCTGCTGGCAAGTATTTGGGTATATGTGATGTGTATATGTGTTTATATTCTAGACTAGGGCTGTAAATAGATAATTAAACTTCTTTGAAAGCTTAACTCCCTAGAAGAAACTTATGCACAGAGTTCCTGTGATTTGTGGTGATAGAGTGTGTTTGGAAAATATGACTAATACATGGTGACAGTTAAGATTAAGAGAGACCTATTCTGTATCACAAATTTCAATCCTGACCTTAAGCCGAATTCATGGCAGAATTTTTGTTTTATTAATACATACTAAATTACTGCTATATCTATACAGTTTAATCTCAATTCCAGAGATAGTTGCTAGATAGTTCTAGCAATCAACAAATGAGACTAAATATGACTATTAGAGCTTTAAGTGGTTTCTGCAGTAACCTGAGGATAGTAACAATATCCTTTCCCTTGAACGAAGTAACAAAATCCTGTGCTTAGAACATAGTGGAAAAGATGGAAGTTCAAAGGCAGAAATCTCACAGGAGCACAGAGCAAAAGTTGGTTGGGAGGAAGCTTTTCAGTGGAGGTCAGTTTGTTTATGGCTAAGAGGTTTGACTGTGTTGGTTAGAAAATTTCCCAATGCTATTGGCATGGTTTGCCTGTCTTCCTTCCCACCCTGTGATGAATAGCACTAATTTAAACCTATTTAAGGCTAGTGTGGGAGAAACCACAGCTTTTGTTGTGGTCAGTGCTGAACACAGTAGGACTGGGTTAGGGCCTGGAGCTGCTTCCAGAGGATGCAGAACAGCTCGTTGGCTTTTTAAATCTCTCACAGAAAATATTGCTCTGAAATGTCAATATAGATTATTGAAACAATACTGAGGATTAGAAGAGAAGGAAAAAAATGCAGATTTAGTTTAGCAACTGTGCTAAAATTTAGTTTGTACCATTTCTTCAGTAATTTCTGTATGGTTATTTGGAGGTGAGAGCTAGCTTTTAAAAATATTATAAATTCTAAACCGTTGTGGGATGGGGGAGAAGAGAAGGAAAGCCAGGTGGAGGAGGAAAAGTATGAACAAACAGACATGCATTGTTAAGGGAAATATAAAACCATAGACTTAATTGCAAGTGGATATACTCTGAAGGAGTTTTGGCCAAAGCAGCAACTGTTAAAGGTTCTCAGTCAGGAGGATGTCAGGTGAAGAAGTTTATTATGCATAGTTCCACTTTTTTTTTTTCTTTTGTATCATTAATATGAGACAGAGTTGCTACTTGGAGCTGCAGTAGGGTCAGCTCAAAACTTTAGAAAGAAATGCTTTACAAAGACTTCTTTTGGAGTGTAGGCTTCCAGTTAGGATTCACACAGCGTGGCAAGGGTGGCCGCGCTTCTGGTTTCTGTTGCTCTGCATCATGTAGCTCGCAGTGCCTGCTGGCCATGGTCAGGCTCTCTCTCTCCCTCTCGCTGACGCTGACGTAATGGGAGCCCACACATTGCAGATCCAGACTCCGATGTCTCTAAGCTGGACAGGCTTTTCTCACGTCTACTTAAATAGAAATGACTTTTCTCCTTTTGTTCCCCTCACTCCTCATGTTGGAACACACATACTCACTTTTTGTTATGGTCACCACAGTGTTTCAGCTAATGGAACTAGTCCTCCCGTCGCCGTTCTGGTTAAATAAACATGGCTTTGGAGGCAAGGAATGATAAGTTCAGCAAATGATGAAAGGTAGTAACTCTGCAGCCGGGACATGTTTGCTGTTCTGTTTGCAAAACAAGCTGCATAAGACAAAACAGAGAGAAAGAAGCCCTTCAGCTGTACATACCTTGGCACTTCTTGGTCTTCTTTGAGCTGTGTAACGCATTGCCAGCTGACCAATGACTGGGATGGTCACAGTGACTGTGTACTGAAGAAGAATGACTTTAACATCTTTGAGAAATTTAGGTTGGCTTTTACATCTTTATGTGTTACTCAAACACTTAACCTGCTGATAGATATTTGCAACCCACATCAACTGAGAATACAGATACAGAGCTAGAAGAACAGGGGGACAGCTTAGCATGTCCAAGGTGTGGTCAACACAATACTGAGCTCACCTTATGCTGAGCTTGCTCTTTTTAACTTCATTTTATTTCCTTAATGCTGGGCATCCCCACATTGCTAAGCTAGTGGCCTACCTCAGAGTACTCTCTATGCTCGGTCTATTGTTTTGTTTTAAGCCTTTCCTCCTTCTTTCCCTCCTTAACTCTTTCTTCACAGCAGTATTGTAAGTGACAAAACTCGGAAGGGTAGCCCACAGAAGCATTACTTGCTCAGAGCAACATCGGGGCAGGTCTTCTGATTCCAAATCATTTGTTTTTTAAAAATGTTTAAATTCCCTTTAGATCCATCTTTATAACTTGCACCTTAGTAACTCAAACTCCGTCTCCACAGTGCCACACACTTCTCTAGAAGCAAAGGGGAGCTAAATTGTCAAACTCTAAACCTGTCCATAGAGATATTTTTCTCAACAGTTCAAGTCTTAACCAGAGAAGAGACTAAGTTGGCCGGGAGAGACATGGTTTCCTGTCAGTATTATGGTCAAAAATCTGGACTAAATTATCGTTCTTGTTTTTAGAATGGTGAAATGGACAAATGTATTTTGAAACAGGTTTAAAATAATTCTTTAATGATTCAGTTAGATTAAAGAGTTCTATTTACTTTGGGATAACATTGAATATTAAACCAAATATTACCTAAACATTTAGTTTTTAACATGTTTGTATGCAATTTTAACATATATATACAGAGAATAATGTTTTTATCTGTAATGATTTAATTTTAAAATTTAGAAATTTTTTGCTTTGAAATTTGTCTTTGGTTTTATGTTAATAAAAGAAAACAAAAATCATGTTCCAAAAATTTTATTATTTTAATTTTTTAAATTAAAATAGAAAAATATGAAAACAGAAATGATTAATTTTAATACCCTTATTTTAATCTTTGAAACTTAGACAAGGGTGTTTTTTATTTTTTGTTTTTTGTTTTTTTCAGGGGCAAGGGGCACTTTTTGAGACAGGATTTTTCTCTATAGCCCTGGCTGTCCCAGAACTCACTCTGTAGACCAGGGGTTTAAAGGCATGCACTGCCATGCCTGGCCAAGATTAGTTCTTAATGAATGCAATGCAAAACCTAAAAGCCATCCAATGTGAACTATATCACTGTAAATAGAATAAAAAAAAAGACCCACCACTCCAATTTATACCACATTGGTTCATTGTGTGTATTCATTCTTCTAATGTGTATTTAAATTAGCTGCAGAATTGAACTTTTATTAAATAAAACAAATATCACCTTTTTTTTTTTTTTTCTGTGAGACAAGGTCTCACTGTATAGCCCTGAGTGGTATGAAACTTGTTTAAGGCAAGGCTGAACTCACAGAGACCTGCCTGCCCCTGACTCCTTAGTGCTGGGATTAAAGGAGTGCTATCATCATGCCTAGCTTGAAATACCTTATAAATTAAAAAAGCGAATACAAAGCTGAGTGCAGTAACTCAGTCCTGCTATCTCAGCATTCGGTAGGCTGAGGCAGGAGGATTGCTAGCTTGAGCTACAGAACTAGGCCCTCTTTCAGAAGGTCAAGAAAGAAAGGAATGGGAATATATATATATATTTTTTTAAATTCTGAAACTGAAGCACTTACCATATTAGGCTGCTGTCCTGGGTGATTTTATTCCATTCTTGCTAGCCCAGTACTGGGTAGTACTTTGTGATTGTGCTGTTGGAGAAGGAATCTACAGTAGTCATGTAGCTTGTTCTGGTAGGGAAAGGATTTGCCTGTAAGAGGGGCAGTAGAATTTCAGTGTCAGTATTCACTGTCTTTTCAGAATCAAAGACCAATTTCCTAATGTTAGAAAGTTGAAGCCATCTCTTCTGTCTTGATGTGTAGTTTCCCTTTTCCTGCTGGAGGCCTTTATAGTTATGTATATGTTAATCTTAAAGGGATTAGTTATCTGATTTTAAGCTCTTGCATAAAATGATTATTGTACATACATGATTCATAATTGTCACTTAAAATATGCTACTGACTTCCAAAGAAGCTGACATAAAAGGCCTTAGGGTGACAAAGTCTCATCAATTTTTATGATGGTGTTGACTGTAGAAGGAGCCAGGTTAAACGAGGGCCATAGACACGACTAAAGAGTTGAAGTGACCTGAGCCCTTCTCTATGCCAATTTGGAGCATTCCAAATGGATGAGGGATAGGGACCCATAAAAGTCACCATAGAGAGGAGTGCCATAGGTACGATGCTCTGCACGCTTACCTCTGCAGCTCACTATCGCGTGCTGGTGGGGGTTCGGTTATGATAGCATATTAGCATTAAAAACTGCAGATATCTTTTATGCTGATGCTTTCATTTCCTTGTTTTTTGTTTTTGTTTTTGTTTTGTTTTGTTTTGTTTTGTTTTGTTTGTGTAGCCCTGGCTGTCCTGGAACTAGGCTAGCCTGGAGCTCAGATCTGCCTGCCTCTGCCTCCCAAGAGCTGGGACTGAAGGCTTGACCATCATGTCTGCCATATGTTGGGGGGGGGTTCATTTCTAAGAGCATGCTTTGAAAATTCAGTCCATGGAAACTGCTGTACTAAAGAGTGTGTTTACAATATTAAGTTGTTGAAAACCAAAGTGCTTGACAAATGTTTAGGATGAACATGTTATCTGGGTAAGAATTTGGCCACAGTTTGTTTGCATGAAAAAATGCTTGCTTGCATCCTTGCAGGACTGACAGGACTTTTGCATGAGTAGTGTTGTATAAAATCAGTGAGTTCCTGAAATGGCGGGTGGTTTCACGTAGCTGGCCTCCCTTCCCTTCTTGTAAAAGGCACAGAAGTTTTTCTTTTATAATGTCGTTTCTAGTAACTCGTGACAATGGAGTTTTTGTGTAACAGGTGGCATTGCTGTGTGCGTCTGCCAGGAAAGACAATCAGTGCAGTACTCTTAGGGCCCCTCCATGAACAACAAGGACTTTTATTAAGAATTATTTTAATGCACTTTTGGAAAACCACTCCCATCGCCTTTCTCAATCGAGAGGCAGAGTGTTCTGGGCCGGCAAGATGGCCTAGGGGTAAAGGTGCTTATGACTCAAAGTCTAGTGACCTGCGTTTGATCCCAAGAACACACATGGCCACGGAGAGAGAACCGACTCCACAGAATTGTCCCCTGACCTCCACACCTGTGCCAGAGCCCCGACATCCTGCTTACGCACCCCACCCCACACAACAGTAACAAACTGTAAACAATTACCATGTTTTAAATTTTTTAACGAATTATTTTTTTAATGTCTTTAAACTTTTTTTGTTTTAGAGTTTCAATAAAATGTAGCAAGGATGTAATTTAAAAAATATAACATCTCAAAAAGCCAATAATATATATCATATCATATATAAAGTTATATATATATATACATATAACATATATACACACGCATGTTTTTGTGAGAATTTGGGGCCTGAAATGTTACAGTTAAAGAAATAATTGTTCTAAAGCTATGTGTCCCCCATTACAGAAAGATGAAAAGCATGCACAATGGATAAATGCAATCCTTTGTACTTTTGCCACCTACATTTTTAAACTACAGTGACTGATTTCTGCACAAAGGTCAGAGGTTTCAAACAAAAAGCTTTGTGATTCTTTAAAGAGATTCATTTTGAGTTTTAGCTTTTGGAGACTGGCTGCGCCTCGCTTTCACTTCATTTTCAGTTTAACCTGGGAGTCGATCGGGTGGAGGGCGACAGTAATTGGTGCTTGGTCCTTAGACAGCTGGCTTGTGAGATGGGCACGATGGTAGTGCGCCAGGTGAGGCAGCCACACTGGATACACCGCAGAGTCGCTTAGCTGAGAGGCGAGCACACGCTGGTCCACCATCTCGTTTTGCTGGAGACTCCAACTCCGGGCTGCGGGGAGAGGCTTGTGTATTTGATTACCGTGGCTTAGTGACATTTGCTACATCGTGGATACGGGTTTCTTTGATTTTGCACGCGTTTGTCTTTACTTTGTTTCCTTTCTGACTTCTCCCAGTTTGGGAGACTTGTTCCCACTGTTGTACGTTGGCGAATAGGTGTCCCCAGAAGGCCGTGTGTGACCGACGGCTCTTGTTCAGGCAGCGGGCACAGAACACACTCGGACCAGACAATTAGGAAGTCACAGAGCGAGCATTAAAGCCAAGTCCCTCAGGTCCCATGCTTGCGCGCCTAAAATGCAATATTTATCTAGTCTTTCCTCGTGTGTTAGCCTACCATCTCTCCGCATAAACCTGTGCATTTGGGTTGAGGAGTTTTTGTAATTTTCTGTGTGCAGTAGGAAGCAGGCTCAGGAACCTGGCCCACATACGAGGGTAAGTAGACTGCTCTCCTGCGGCTTCTTTTTATCTGAGGTATCCTACAACGCATCAGACTCTAAGTCCTGCTCCTGAATTTATGGTGGTTAAAAAATAAAATAAAATAAAAAGAGTTCTCCAAGATTCTTGCGATAATCTTGAGAATAAGTCCTTGTTTATTTAGAAACCTAAAACAAAACAAACAAAAAACATAGTAAGAGAGCACCCAGAATGTTGGCTGTGGTGGTGGTACGTTTGTTTCCTTACCTCGAAGTGAACCCAGAGGCCCAGAACTTTATTTTATAGTCAGGCAACCGAAGTTCCTGCCTCCCGGTAGTGCGGTGATGGAAGATGCTGTGCGAACCAGACAGCCGCTGCATCATGGGAATGCTCGGGCTGATGCCGGCCGTGAGGTCAGTTTGGCTGCCTCTCCCGACAGATTCCGCCGTGGCACTGGCAGCCGAATCATCCAACCTATTTTCAGTTCTCATGGCCTCGGCATGGCGCTAGGTTCCCTGATAGAAGACCATACCACACAATGACTTACTTACCTCAGGTGTAATTTCTTCAGATATTAAGATTCCAAAGCTTTTGATACTTTTACACGAGGATCCTCCTGATTAATATAGGCTGTGTGGAGTCTTTAAACATGTGTAGGGCCAGTTGTTCTCCAAATGTGTTTTTTTTTTTTAAATTTAAAAGAAAAATGTGTGTGTACCTGTACATGTTTGCATGATGGGGATGTAGGGAGAAGGGCACATTTCACGGTGTTTGTGTATGCCTGTAAGTGTGCATGTGTGTGTGTGTGTGTGTGTAGAGAGAGAGAGAGAGAATAAAAACAACGATGGGGAGTCACTCCACTCTTTCCACCTCTGTATGGGTTCCAGGGAAGAAGCTCAGCTCACTGGGTTTGCCAGGCAAGCACCATTACCAGCTGAGCCATCTCATTGGCCCTTGTGCACATGGAGGCTTGTAACATTTTACTCTATTTCTGGTTTGTGTTGAAGAGTCTTTTGTATCAGAAATGTCTGTGTAAATGCTCAGAAAGTCCAGACACGGACAGTGGTGGCAGTGCTTTCGGTTACTTAGAAGTTGACCGCTATTTTTTCTCTAGAACAAGCCACTGAGATATAGTTTCTTTCTTTCTTTCTTTCTTTCTTTCTTTCTTTCTTTCTTTCTTTCTTTCTTTCTTTCTTTCCTTCTTTCCTTCGAAAAACTCTCTCTTTTTATAATGACAAAATATGAAACAAATAGAGTTACAGGAAAACAAAACAGAGGGAGAGCTAGAGTGGAAAACAGAAAGGAAGGGAACCCTTGGAGAGCAAGCTGTAGGGAATACATTTGGCAGTCGGTGGTGGTTCCCGAAACAGCCAGATTTCAGTGGTTCAGCCTCCTACGGTCCTAATTTTGCTCCCTGTCTGAAAGTCAGCAATGGCAAGACTTCCTCACTGGAGCGTTTGATATTGCCAGGCGTCTGGAACTGTGTTGCCTTTCTGTTTCATCCAAAGATGGCAGGTGCACGGTTGCGTTGCCTTTGGATAGAGAGCACCCAGGGCTACTGTGACTGTGTGTGTGTGTCAGTGTGGTAACAGGGTGGCTGGAGGGTCTGTGGGAAAGTGTGTGGAGACAGTGATAAGAAATAGGAGAACGGTTCCAGGTCTCATATATGAAGTAACAAAAGAGCAGCAGGAATCTGGAGGTCCCAATAACACAGGCTGGGGTTTGTTTTTCTCTATTTTATTTGCTTGCTGTTTAATCTGAAAGTGAAATCTGTTTCTACCACTGCTATGTGTGATTCTTTCTGTGTAAATCGTAGTGCAAACACTTTGTTCTACAATTAGGTTCAAACCCCAGAAAATGCTGTGTGTGTAACATTTACAAAATGGCACAGAATTGTCATAGAAACTTGTTCCGGGCACTGTAAATAAAAAATGGGTGGGGATTAGTCTCAGGAACATGTGGGATGTCATGAAACTCAAGACGCGGCTCTTTGTTTAACAGTCAGCAAGAGAAGTGAAGCAAACTTGATACAGTCCATGGGATGTTAGCAGTTCAGATCCTCCAGGGAAAAGAAAACCACATTGCCTTCAGATTAGATGACCTGCACATACAGATGACAGAGTGTGCCTGATGGTTTTAGCGATATTTTGTATTTTCGTTATTTAAAAGGTATCTTATTTCCAAATAATGGAAGTCTTGAAATTTGAAAATCTATTTTTGTCCCTAATCTTTTGAATCTTACCCTTTGTCTCTCACCTCTTGTTTTCTCTTAATGCTGAAAAGAATTGTAGTCTCATTCTGTTTTGTCTCCTATATCATGTAGTACCAATAACACCGAATAAGGATAAACAGTCTTCGCTAATATCCTAACATTATGTATTTCCAAGAATGTATATTCAAGTTGGAATTGAATTGGTAATAATGCAATTGACACCCATTTTAGAGCCTTTAGAAGTAATCTGTTTCAGAGTACCATTCCCTTTTGAAAGCTCCACCCAACATCTGGAAAAAGCATAGCTTGTCTTAGAAATTGGAGTTAATCCCCATCTGCATATTCCCACCAGGATGATATTTCAGTAACCAAAGGATCTTTGATTCTTTGAACTTCGGAAGGGAGGAGTTGGGGTTGGAGAGCGTTTTAGGACTTAAGGAACTCAGTGTTGAGGAACAGCTTGGGCATGTGACAAGACCTACTTTACTGATGCTGTTACTATGTAGTTCTTTTGTAAGCAGGGTAGTGTATAGAGTGTTTAAATACTGCTAACTGGAACTGGACCAACTCAGCTGATTAAGGAGGGTAAAATGACCTTTCCGAGTTAAGTGTTGAACCCACCTTTCCTTGAAATCAGAGAGAGCTTGTGGGAACACAGGAATAAAGATTCTGTGTATGGCGCACACAGGGCTTCCCCACTTTCCTGCCTGCCTGCTGCCGGCTTCTACTTATGGAATTCCAACTGTAGCATGAGGGAGCATGTTTTTTGTTTTTTTACCATGCTGTTCCTTGTGCCTGGAATGTGCCAGCCCACCTTTACCCTGGCCAATGGGCTCAGCTGCATTCTTATTTCCTCAAGGAAGCTTTCTTTTCAGCCCAGCTTGAGCTAAGGATCCCTTCCAGTGTAGCCAGGACATTCACAAGAACTACTTCAGTTCCACTGCCCCATCCAGTATCATGATAGAACTCTTCCACACTGGGCTGTGCTTGTGTTGTTTTGGATACCGCATGGAGGACAGCACAGGACCTGGCATTTAGTGTCCATGCCCTAACATCTTTGTTCAGCCAGTGACTAATGACCAAAAGGTGAATTTGTGTGGAGAAAATGAAATTGAGAAACTTATAATCAGAATTTTAAAAGTAGTATTAAAGGTTTGGGGATGTAGCTTAGTGCTTGCTTGCCACACATGGGGCCTTGGTTAAAGTTTAAGCACTGTTAGGAAAAATTAGTTTTTGGTACCTGCGTGAGAATTGTTTCTCTCTTTTCAATCATGTAAATCAATATATGTTTCTTCACCCAAATCTAGTTTCATATTAGCCTAAAGTAGTTAGTGAGAAGAACAATTTTTTTTTTTGTTTAGCTACAGATTTTCATAGAGCAATTTTAAAACAATATTGAAATGTCAGGAAGAAAAAGCCCAATCAGTCATTGAAGATAAAAATACCTTTATTTTTAGTTCTTAAAATTATATCAAAATTACATTTTACACTTATAATTTGAATTAGGAAACATGCTAATAACTTGTTTTTATTTCTTCAAGTGAGTTTATTGATTTGTGGCAAGATAGTTAGTGAAAACGCAGCACCTGGGAGAAAACTGGTTTCTTGTCACTTGCTGCGGCTGACAAAAGCCTGGCCTTCCTTGTAACGCCAGCCCTTTGGTTTGCACTTTGCTGGTGGTCCGTGTCAGGTGTGAAGGGTGTGTGTAGAGGAGCAGGGCTCCTATGGCGTAGACAGTGACTCTGTGTTGGCCCCCGAAAGGCTTATCTGTGAAATGCTACCTCATCTCGTCATTCCTTTATTCTCTGGTCTGAGACACTATGACCATCCTGGCCAAGTGTGCATTTACAGGCTACAACATTCTGTTTCCTCACAAATGATGTTGGTGAAGGCAGCTCTTTCTAGGGAAGCTTATCCCTATACCCATACAGAGCCTAGGTCCGACTGGATTTGTAACGATATAGGGCTAACCCCAATAGCACTATTAGCCTTTGACCTTGACATGTTTATTCATGTGCTTTATAAAAAGTTTTTGAAGGTGTTTATAGATTCTTACTTCTGTAACTAGATTTACTTTTTCTTTGAGGTTGTATATCTATCCTTCCCAGGCTGACCCGAGAACCCTGAACTCAAAAGCTGTGGCCCCCGGGATAGCTGGGAGTGTGGACACAGTGCACCCCAGGGTTACTACTCGACACTAGTACTGTCATGGGATGGATGAGTTGAACTCTTATTTAATGCCTCTTCTGTTAGATCACAGAACTGTGTTGATTTCTTCATATAGCCCGCACTCATTTGAGAAGTTATAACACGTATGATGTGTTTTATGTGTGTTTATAAGTATAAACACGCATTTAACAAATAGATACAAGCTGTCCAACTTTTTAGCAAGCCTTGTCCATCCTTTCTTAGCCCTTCCTGAGGATACAGGTTTATTTTGAACTGAGCATGAGGGTGTGATGTGGGCTAAAGACAGGGTGAATTATGTTTGTATCTGAACTGGCTGGGGTTACCTACTAATCCCCTCACTGCCCCCTTGTTGGCACGGGGAGCCTTGATTCGCTTGGACGTATAATTATTTTGGGTCAGTCAAGTAAAAAAGAGTGAAGATAGTTCTGTTCTACCTTGACTCTTACCATATTCCTTTGAAGAAAAAAAAAAGGATAGAGTTACCTAAAACATTCAAAACAGAAATTGAAATCTCAACGTATTTCTTTTAAACCCTACTTCTCTGAAATTCTAGGTAGAACATTATAAAAAAAATATTTTCGTGTTAAAAAGCATTACTAAGTTTAGTTCTTATTTATTTTGGGGCACGCAGGTTTCGGTGAACTGAAAGCCTGTGGACCTGTCCCCTCCTGAGATGTGGATCCGAACCTGTGCCCCACCACACGCTTACCTGTTCTCCTGTCTCAGCACTCTGAAAAGCCCACCCACCATTCTTACTTTTGTTGATGACAAAAACTCAGAATCCCTCAGAAACAGTTTTTTTAAAGATGTTTGTTCTTGATTTTATTTAGAAGAGATGACTTGCTTAATTGAAATTAAAATAGAGGTTTCATAACATATTTTTGTGCAAAATGTATTGTTTAGGCTTACCTGTTTTAAGTTTTATAAAGTAGATAGTTACAGATAGATAGATGATACGCACTAACATATATACCAAATTGCCTTTCCTCCCGGCAAAATTGTTCTTCTAGTGTTGCTGCGTATGTTCTAGTTCACTGTTGTTTCTTGTTGTATAATATTCCGTGTTTAATGCGATCATGCATTCTTTCCAGTTCCTTAGGATCTATGTTTAGTGTGCCTAGGAGCAGAACTGTCCTGGCATGAGGCATGCCACATTAAGGTTTTTATAAATAATGATATTTTATCATCGTAACTAGTTGAATGCATTTGTACTCTCCAGCAGTGTCAGGGCAGCAAAGGTTGTGCTGATCTCTGCATTTTCTCTTATATACATCATTAGATTTTGCTTTTTTTTGCCTAACTGGAGGCTATGCAATGTTCCTCTCCGTGCTAGCCTGCGTTTCTAATTTGATTAATGATAAGATTGTCTTTTTGTACTTGTGGGAGCACGTTCCCTTTCTTGTCTGTGAATAAGTGTGCTCACCTTTCGATCATGTTTTTCTGCTTCGCTGTCATCTATCTGTCTCTCTGCGGTTCGCAGGAGCCGCCAGCCCTGAGTTCTAACCCTCCAGCAGCTGTGTCTCTTCACAGTGTGTGCCTTGCCTTCAATTTTCTTCAGATTACCTTTGCTGAGTAAAACACTGTAATTTTTTATTTAGCAAAGTGTTTTAATCTTTTGAATCTTATTTACCATGGTTCTTGATTCCAAGTTCAGAAATACATGGTGTTTTTTAATCTATGTTTGTGTTTCATTACTTTGAAGATTGTAGTGCATGGAGTTTCCTTTGTGGATAGTGTGAGGTAGGATCTAGTCTCATTCATTTCTAATGAACAAGCAGATTATTAAGCACCAATTATGAAAGAGTGTTTCTGCTGATCAAATGTCCTTTGATACTACTCTTGCCATTTATATGGCTTTCAGATGCATGTGGTATGTTCCCAAGTAATTTATTCTGCCCCAACTAACCTATTTCATGTTACTGTCACAGTGCCTAGTTACCAAGCACTTGTAGCAAGTCTTGCCTACTGAGGGAGCTAACCCACCTTTCTGCTTCTCACAAGTGCCTCGCACTGTCCTCAGCCCTTCATGGCCCTATTACAGGATCATCCGGTCAATTTTCATGAAAGATCCTGTTGGGACTTTGCTCAGATGTAGTTTAATTCTACAGGTAAGGGAGACTGATATTAAAAAAAAAATAACCTATCGAATCTTATCTATGAGTATGGTGTGTCTCTCCTTTATCTTCATCTTGTATGCTTACGTTGACTTATTTTTCACTTAGGCCTAGAAACTTTCAGGCCTGCGACTTCCGTCACTTGTATTTTCAGGGGTTTTTTTGTTTTGTTTTGTTTTGTTTTTTTGTTTAACTTGGCTTCTGGTTCAGAACTGCAGTTGAACTTTTTGTGGTGACCTGGCTCTAGTACCCCATTTTAGCCAGTGTTACACCTGTACACTCTTCTATTCCCTGAGGGAATAGCTGTCCCTCAGGAAGACAGCACCATTTTCATATCTCCTATTCAGAGTCTGCTTATGTTGACTCCCCTGTCCTGCACACATGCTGTGCAGCCCTTCCTGTTTTGCTGTTGGGATGCCTGCCTCAGGGGTGAGTGTCCTCTCTTCTTGTCTCTTTTTTTCCATGATATAGCAGCTATTTATTTAAATTTCTTTTTTGGCCATGAATAAAACAAGTTAAGTCTTGACCACTTAAATACTACTTTTTCTGATAATGTTTTTAATTAGAAAAAGAGAACTTGTTTTATTGACTGACTACCTCCCCCCACCGCCATTCTGAGGATGCTAAGGTATGCTCTGCACTTTTGATCAAAAAGTGTTCCACAGAATAGTTTGTACTTACGAACAGGGAGTGATGCTTTTAAGCATACAGTCACCTGACATTTCTTTTGCATAATGTTAATTTCTCATGGTAACCATCTTAGGCAATCAGTGAAGAGAGATGTGCTACTCACCCTTTCCATAGGTTTTGGTACCCTGTTGTATGCACCAGTCTCTCAGGTTTTTGCAAAAATAGAAAAATGTTTATGTAGTTATGGTATGTACATGTGTACAGGCACATAGGTGGGGTCAGAACAGCGTGAGGTCACTTGACTTCTTTCACTATGTGGATTGTGGGTATCATCTCAAGTCACCAGGCTTGGAGGCAAGAGCTTTTTGTACTCACTAAGCCATCCTGTAGGCCCCAGTCTCAAGTTCTGCTTTGAAGTACAGAATCACTTTTCACAAGTTAAAATGTGTGGTTTGGATGGATCTTCTTTCTCCCCACCCCCCACCTCCGTCATGGAATTTTTTGTTAAGGCTTAAGTAGCTACTCCCCATCTTGCAAACTGATTGCGGGAAGATGCCTGTTAAAGGTAGAAGGTGATTAAGCAGCCAGGGCTACATTATGCTTTAGTGTTTCATTTAAGTCTATTCTTAATTGGGTGATTAATGCTCGAGAAGTTCCTTACCCCTTCCATCTCTACAGATGGCAAATGGTAGGTCCCAACTATCATTGTTCACAAAAAAGATTATGGTTCAAAGTCAAACATTCAGAGATAGCATGCTAATCAATCATAGGAACTTGGGTCAGAGTGCTCAGCCAGGCAAAAGGCAGGCGGGATGCTAAGATTGACTCAGAATCCCATAGGAACATTTTTAAAAAAATGTTTGTTCTTGATTTTATTTAGAAGAGATTATTTGCTTTAATTAAAATTTCTTTCTGAGTTTAGTGTCAGACATTTAAGAAAGTATGAGAATAATAGTTAACGGGTGTCTGTATGTAAGTACCTCCAGGATTGCCGGGGTTTAGTTTTAAAGTGGCACATTACCATGTTAATATACTGGGATTCAGAGGAGTACCTTTTTACCATTTTCACATGAAGATGATTTACGCTGGATAACTTCCTTTTCTAGGAGGCAGAACAGAATTATATTCTGGTATTGATCCGCAGAAGGGATTTGCATTTTATTCATGCTATAAAAGTGCCTTTAATGGAGACATTGTGGTAATTGAATCTATACTGTGTATCACTATCAAAGAATCTTTTAAATTATTTTATGTTATATGATTTAGTAACTAAATTTAAGTCATGGGAAGGAAGATGGTTGGGCTATATATGTACAGCCTTTAATATTCTCAAAGCAAAGGGCAGTTAAGGGCGTTCTTTAGTTGAAAGCGAAAGAGAGGGGAACAAAAAAGGAAGAGACCAACTAGTGTAGAGGATTCCATTACATCCAGCACAGTATGAGCTAAGTCAAAGGAGTTTTGCTAATTAAATTCAATTGCCATCCATTAGACAAGTGCAGTGAGGTGCCCCTGCCTGAGCTGACACAGCACAGGTATGCAATTTGGCTAAATGGCCGTTTCTAAACCTCAGCACACATTTCTCTACCAGTTCACTTTTTTAAAAGTGGGAATTTTTAACCTTAAAAACTCAGGGTAAAGGTGACATTTTTTTTTACACAGTATGTTAAGAGCTGATTAGTCTGTCGACTTCAAAATATGTAAGTCACATGGACATTAAATGATTTTTTAAAACTCTGCAGCATCTGTAGGCAAATATATTAAAAAATGTATATTACATGTATCAGTAGATAACTTTGTGCTCTTCAAAGTTCAGTTGTCTTTTAACCTAAAGTTATTTGAGTCATAATTGTTCCCCTCCCCCTTTAAGGCATTGTAGAAGCTGTGACTATAATCTTTATATATAATTGGAGGAATAATTATGGGAGTTATAAAAATGAAATTTAGGTGGTGGGTAAGTGAGTCTGCATTTTGGCATCAATCACTACTTTTAGAGGCTCTATATGTCAGTCTGATAAGTTTCTTACTGTAGTGAAATGACAAGAATACCATTCAGGCACTGGCTGAGCCACAGTTCTGACAGCCAGCAAGCTTGCAGCGTTGTTGAGTGCACAGATTCCTGCTTCCTGCCAAGATCAAAACTGGCAAAACCCACAAAGGATATTAGGGATTGTCACTTTTAGAAGAAATGACATGTTAATGTCCTGTCCTTGCTAAGTAAAAGAGATTCCTTGGTCTATTGTCGGTTGAAATCTGTAGGGTTTGACCCTTAGAGTTAGGTCAGTGTGAAAAATGAAATAAGTAAAGTTTCTCCGACGTTTGTGAGAATATTCAGTGTAGTTTCATTTAATAGGACATAACTATTTACCATTTTCCTTTGATACAAGAAGGATTTTGGACACAACCTTTAAGGTGGTTCCCGCAGGCCCCGAAGAACAAAGATCTTTAACTTTGTAGGCTTGAAGACTAACACTTGCCTCACTTCCTCATTTAAATAAAAAAAAAGGATTCTTGTGCAAGCAGATTTTTTTTCTTTTTATAAGTTTTCAGATCTTTCCTATGACAATAACTCATTATTGAGACCCAACTGTGCAACAAAGTCTGTCTCCAGCATTCAATTGTTGATGTTTCTTCTGACTCAGGAGCTTGTATTTGAATTTAGGCATAAAAAAAAAAAAAAAAAAAAAAAAAAAAGAAGACGAAGAAAAAGATTACATTCCATGTTGTGGAAGAGTCAGCCCTGAAACCTGCTTACCCTTTGCTATTTACAGTAAGTACTTTTGAAACAGCTGTAGGCGTTCAAATGAAAGTCGCGATGTGGAGTGGGAATGTGGGAACGTTCGCTTGTGAGGACCTTGCATTCTCCAGCTTTATAGCTAGCAGAAAAGGAGATTGTTGTGCGTTCTATTAAACACTGCCAGTATGATTAATTTAAAGGGTTACATTTTATTGAACCCTGGTGTAGATGCTCTTTGTCAACCCACATTCACAGCTAGTTAGAGTGTGTGTAGCATTTATCAAAACTTTCTGGAGCCCCTCTCACCTCATTAGCATCTGAATCTCTATTCAGCAGTTAATGTCCGTTACTGCTAGAGTGCTCAGTTCTTGTTTTCAATAAGCCAGTTGTAAAATGTCAGACTGTCACTTACAATATAAAAAACCAAAAATGATTGTATTTGTAAAAATGTTATCACCTCATAAAAACAAATTGTAAAGACATGAAAGTGATCTTGCGATGCTGGGCTTTCAGAAGTGAGTTAGTGCAGCTACTTTAAATACCCGTTGCGTAGATTCCCACACTTTCCTTCCAATGGAGAGGTTTACACAAGCATAATTTAAGTTACAATTACACTAATTAACATCTCATTTGCATAAATTGTTGAAGTCAAAACAACAAGGAATTGTCTAAGAAGCTTAATCCTATTTGTCCAAAATAGAAAGATTTTTTTTAAAAAAACCATGCTCTAAAAATTGGCAGCTTGAG
The DNA here is from genome assembly GCF_907164565.1 of Psammomys obesus. NCBI lineage: Eukaryota > Metazoa > Chordata > Mammalia > Rodentia > Muridae > Psammomys > Psammomys obesus. The sequence goes on from NW_026596109.1 coordinate 1,344,925, forward strand.
TATGTTTTTAGTGTGTTGAGCATTGTCATTTAATAAATGTCTTTCAACTTATTTGCAAATATATTTTTCTGTTTTTTTCCTCTGCCACTCCTTGTAAAATGAAAAACCACACATTAGTTCCTAAATCAGTGCTGACAAGACTTAAAATCAAGGTTCAGTGTCATTTATATGGGTTAGCAATGCTAACTTTCTTGATGATGGGTGAGTGTGAGTGGCTCTGTGAATGGTCACAGTGAAGAGCTTTCTGTGTGACTGTGTGCATGGGCAGAGCTGTGTGTGAGAGTGTGTGCATGAGTAGGCAAAGGGCTGTGTGTGTATGAGGCCGTATCCACAGGCAGGTGTAGGGCTTGTGCATGTGTGTATGTGTGTGTGTGTGTGTGTCTGTGTATGCATACATGTGTGCAGACAGAGGAGTTTGTGAAGTTCACTGATAGTTATCAATAGCTAATTAACTTTATTTTTTTTCTGTCTCTTTTAGCCTGTTGAGGTGTTTTGCAGTTGTCTTTTTGCTGTTGTTGAAGATTAAGGATATGCTGAAGGCAGTTACTACTCAGCTTACATATATATGTGAGCTTACATCTTTACTAGAAGTCAGAAAATTTAATTTTAGGGGCTTGCTTGGAGTCAAGTACATACATATATCTGTATATATGTATGTATTCATATTATAAACCTGGGCTCTACCACTAAGCTACACCCCTAGAACTGAACGTTGTTTTCAATGGCTACTCGCCTGTAGGTGATTTGGTAAAGTCAAATATTGTTTTCAAGACTTATTTAAAACTAAGTATGGTGGTGCACATCTGCATTTCCCGCACTCAGAAGGTGGAGGCAGGAAAATAAGAAACTTGGGGTTATCTTTGGAAACGTAGCAAGTTTGAGAGCATCCTGGGCTATATGAGTTTGTCTGAAAGACAAAGGGAAAAAAGACTTATTTAAAATTAGACATTGCATACAGGGGACTAAGTTTTTATACTAACTCATGAACTGCTGTGTTCTTTTTTTTAGCCTAAGTATTCAGAGTTGCTGGGCTTTGCAATAAGCGTGACGGGTGCCTGGAAACAAACACTACCTGTAGGATGTAGTGTTAACTTTTACAGTACTTGTGGTAGGAGAATGAACAGGCCTTGTTCACGTATGCCATCTGATCATGCCTTGAAGAGACTAGAAAAGTCTTGTTCTTGGATACTATATTTTTAATTTAGATACAATCAGCTTAAAAATGGATTTTGTATTCAGACAGGAAGCTGCATTGCATTGACATTGAAGTTACAGCATTTCCAATGGTTTATTGGCCTTAAGATGTGACAAAGTTGGGAACAAAATCTTCCCTGTAAATTTGTGCTTCTTATTTGTTTAGAGTATATGGTTTATTTATGCTGTGTAAAATACATAGTTTTACACTTTTTTTGTTAGCGTCTTTACTTTAATATCTTTTGTACTTTGACCTTACATGATATAAACTTTATTTTATTTTTGAGATAATAATATAATTACATCATATCTCCCTTTTCCTTCCTTCAAATTCTCCCTCCTTGCTTCTTTTCAAATCCATGGCCTCTTTTTCTTTAATCACCATTACGTCTGTGTTCCTTGTTTAGCTTGTGATAAACCATTACCTTTGAAATAGATGAGTTAACTTGAAAGCTCATAGTGGCAGCTGCAAGGGCACCACTGTCCCCGGTTTGGTTACAGGCACCACCTTAGATACACACTGTAGTCCTGACGTTATGAAGTGTACCTTCTTGTGGATGTGTAAGTATCAAAGAAGAACGGATTTTATAAAGAGCAGGAGGATTCAAGAGGGACTGGGCTGCCTAAAGGCTTGGTGGCTAAAGCTGAAGGGGAGTTCAGTGTCTAGGCTGGGGCAGTAGCTCAGTGCAGCATGATATGTGCCAGGCCCCAGACACCAAAACAAAACAAAAGCACAAGTGCCAACAACAAGACCCCTCACATCTCTCTCTCTCCTGAGTCCAGCTAAACTGTTGTATTGCCAAACTTGTTCTTTATGGGAAGCTGATTTCGTGTCAGTTACTTAGCGAAGTCCTGGACTCCTCCTTTAACAGCTTATCTTTGATAAGGCTGGGCGCGGTGTGCAGAATGTCTGTTCTCATTCCTCTTGTCACTGCTTTGACAAGGCCTTCGGGAGACAGAGACTGGGATTCATGCAGCCATGTGGGTTGGAGCTGGTCACAACATCCTAAGACAATGCTCAGCGCATCGGCTTTTGAAACTACTCACTCCAAACCATCAACAAATATATCATAATCACTCAGCAGAAGTAAGGGGCCATGTTACACACTGATGGGAGAAAAGCAGAGAAAGACAAGAGGCTATTCTTCTCTTCCAGATGCTCCTAGCTCTGCGAGGGGACAGGAAAAACAGTTAAGTGCTCTGTTCTATGCAGGCTCTGAAGGAGCCGTGAGGCCCAGGAGAAGTGAACAGTATTGATTCAAGTTGAGGACTCTGTGAAGAGGATGAGAGTAAAGCAGTGCCTCAAGGGCTGGCCAGGGGCATGCAAGGACGGAACAGTGAGCTGGGCATTGTAGGAGGCTTGCTGGCTAAAGCCGAAGTTGAGTTCTGGACTGTTGGCAGGGAGATGGCCAGGAGGGACAGTGGTGGGTACTAGTGACTGGGGCTGGGGAGCAGAAGAACGGCCAGAGCATAACATGGAAGCAATGGAGATGAGGTCTGTGCACAGCACCCAGTGTGAAGCACATGCATCGCCTGATTTCTGCCCTTGTTCATTCAGCAAGAACCCATTGTTTATCCAGGGCCAATCACTGAGGAAGGCTACCTGCAGGTAGCTCACCAACTTCAAGAGCAAAAGGTGAAAGAGTTTGCCCACATGACCCTTCCCAAAGAAGTAGAAGGGCCACGTATGGTACCTTTGACACCCTAGCCCTTGGCAGACATGGAGTTTTGCTCCAGTGTACATTTAAATGTCATGTTCCCTTGACTGGTTCTGAGTGTGAAGCTTTGGATACTCTAAGAAGGTAGTGTGGACCATAGCTCTTTGTGCAGATCCCTTCCTCACGCACTGCCGAATTCTGCCTTCTGCGCAGCAGAGGCCTGTCTTCTGTCTCCTTCCTATCTGAGACTTCCCCTTTACTCTCTTAGGAGTTTAAATAAGAGGCAATTCCTGCTCATCCTAGGGCCTCTTCAGCTATTAATAAAGTTTAATGAAATAAAAGCAAGGTCTAAGTTAGAGATTCCAAAATAGTCCTGGCGTATGGGAATTATTCATTATCAGAAGAATTATTGTATGGATTTGAGGAAACCCCTGCTGACAGTGAAAGTGAGACCCATAGTTAATTAACAGAATACAAATAACCCTGTGGTTCATCTCTGCCACTGTTGAGCTGCTATCAGCTCTTGCAAAGGTAAGGGCTTTTTGCAACTGCAATTGTGCAGGCAGCCTGGATATCAAACAGTGTAGAGATGGTCTTAATGAAGAAAGGGTTGGCTCTGGAACCTTGCCTAGAGGGAAGGAGGATTCATGAACTTGATAAACACTGTCAGTTTTTAAGGCATCTCCTGATAGGTGAAAAGTGGTTTTTGATGGCACACATCTTCTCTACGGTCTATTATCTTGTGAGAATGACATTCGTTAAGTTGGTATCTGTGTGCATCCCACCCAAATAAAGAATGTTTCATCAGCAAAGTGAATTGCCACGTCGTTGTCAGGCTCTGGAAATAAGTTATCAGTGATGACTGCAGCCAATGAGACTGTTTGTTTATCAGATCATTTGAGAGCAGAGTCAAGTGTGTTTCATATATTCTTGGGTCTTGAATTCTCATTTTCGACATCTGTTCCAAAGCTTTCTAAGCCACGGAGTATTTTAAATGAGCTTTTTGTTAAATGGATGAAGAAAGTCTTAGTTTTCTTTGTTAGGTGAAACCGAGTTAAAAATTAAATAATGACCTTGCATCGTCTTGTCAATTTCTTATGCCCTGCATGTGTGAGTATATTTTGTTAGAACATTCTATTTCTAAAATCATGCTTTTTTTTTGTGGCAAGAATTTTTTTTTTTTTTATGAACCGTTTATCTTTGTAAACATAGTGAGGACATTGTACAGTTCAGTGGAAGAGGCAGAATGTGGTCTGTCTACTGCAGGAGAGCCATTCAACCTAGACAGGAGCAGCCTCCCCCACATGCATGGAGAGAAGACTGGGTGTTGGCAGACAGTCTTCTCTGAGGAATCTGTCCAGCTAGAGATCTCGGTCAGATCCGAAGGGCCCTCTTCCAATCCTCTTCTCCCAGCAGTCCGAAGATCCTTGACAAATGGTGAGCGATTTTTGCATGTGTGGAGTTTTATGACAGGACTCCATAGCCAGGCATGTGGCACCCGGGCCATCACATTCTTTAATCCCAGCACTCCACAGGCAGAGGCAGGGGGATCTCTGTGAGCTCAAGGCCAGCCTGGTCTACACAGCAAGTTCTACAACTATGTAGCCAGGGCTACTGTAGATAGATCCTGTCTCAAAAACAGACCAAAGAAAAGGGGGGAGGGAAGACCTTGTTTCCTTCTGAAATGCCTCATGCCTTGTTTTCTTTCATGGACTCTTTATCTGGTAGGGAGTTTCATCTTTCCAATGTGTACCATGTGGTTTAAAAAGGTGGCTAGGGGCTGGTCCAGTGATTAAGAGCACTGGCTGCTCTTTCAGAGGACTGGGGTTCAATTCCCAGCACCCACATGGCAGCTCACAACT
>NW_026596109.1:1349648-1350658 GCF_907164565.1 Psammomys obesus
AGAGGACTGGGGTTCAATTCCCAGCACCCACATGGCAGCTCACAACTGTCTGTAACTCCTGTCCCAGGGGATCTGACACCCTCATACAAACATACATATAATCAAAACACCACTCTGCATAAAATAAAAATAAATAAATAATTTTTTAAAAAGTGACTAACTGGGCCAGCCATAGGAAGCAGGATGACTGGCAAGAAATTCTGAAAAATACTATTTGCTTTTGAGAGTACAACAGAGTGTCAAAGTTAGTCTGTTGTTGAGAATAGGCCATCTTAGACTCATGAACTATATTTTTCTGTGATGTTTTCTATAGTAGAATTAGCTTAATCTTTCTCCTTTACGCTCTCCAGCTCAACCACACCCACCAGGACAGCTAACAGAGGCATTGTTCTTCTTCGTATTGTCCACTTTCTTATAGGCCTGATTCTCTAGTGGACCTCTAGTGAATCTCTGTGGCTCCTTCCCATTAATGATAACAGAGGTTGTGGGGATAGAGCCCCCATAGAGAGGGAAGCATGGGCCCTGGAGAGACAAATGTTTGTAGTGAATGACCAGGTTATGATGTGGGATTTGCTCTGGTCTCATGGTACCATTTTCTTTTTCTTCTGGAAGTTTAAGATTTTTCCCTATCTTGATGCCTTGATGTGAAGTCTACTAAGAAGTCAAGAGGAGAAACACATGCCTTTGTGGCTAGGCATAGTCTTTATGCTGATAGATGGATAGATTTTGTGTTTTTCACATAAATTTTGCATTTTATTTTTAATTAACATTCTTGGTGAGCATAACGAATGTTTTAAGAGCTTTTTTATTTAAATATTTCACTGATAACGGCTTCTTTTTGATGATTAATTTGTTATACTGATAGGCTTTAGTTTTTGTTTAGGTATTAAAGCTACCAAATACATGTACTTGAGTGGCTGATATATAAGAATCTTTGATCCTAGTGGTAAAAACAGGTGACATGCTCCCAACCCTTAATGCTGCTGTTTTGGTAAATATAACATATATAT